>NW_016180381.1:3403-6789 GCF_001687245.7 Rhagoletis zephyria | reverse complement strand
TCGGAAAAATATTAAGATTTAAGCGAGCTGGACCGATTTAAAATTACCTCCAAAAATGAAGTTTTTTATGAATAAAAACAGTTTCTTAAAGAACTTTTTGAAAAAAGTCCCCCCAGATGACAAATTAGAATAAGCTTAAAAAATCTGCATAAAAATATTTAAAAATCTTTTCAACGGAATCGTAAGAATGAGATTTTTGATGTTGTTTTTTTACTTTTTTCAAAGATTGATTTACGAAAAACTTGAATAACTGGGCCATAAATGTTCTGATTTAGACTTATGGGATCTCAGTAGAAAGGTATTTTCACACCGTTTTTATTTCTGGCCAAAAGAAATGTCATTCGTGGCCCATCTTTTTTTTCGAATACCAAAACATCTTAATTCAACTTTGAATGAGGTTCGTTTCTCCTACCTTTCTCTTCCATCCTTTGAATAAGTTTATTAGCAAATAAATGAAAAGGGTGAGAAAATACCTTTCCAATGACACCTCTTAAGTCTAAATCGGAAGAGTTTAGGTTCAGTTATTCAAGTTTTTCTTATACCAATCTTTGAAAAATGTTAAAAACAGCATCATCATTACGATTCCGTTAAAATTTTTT
The DNA here is from genome assembly GCF_001687245.7 of Rhagoletis zephyria. NCBI lineage: Eukaryota > Metazoa > Arthropoda > Insecta > Diptera > Tephritidae > Rhagoletis > Rhagoletis zephyria. The sequence goes on along the minus strand of NW_016180381.1, from coordinate 6,190 downwards.
TTAATTTTTTTTAAATATTTTTATGCAAATATTTTAAGCTTAAACCGTTTTCTAATTTGAGGGGATTTAAAAAAAAATAATCTTTAAGAAACTATTTTTATTCATAAAAAAAAACATTTTTGGAGGTATTTTCAAATCGGTCCAGCTCACTTAAATCTTAATGTTTTTCCGAAATATTTTGGTGGACGTCTTAAAATATAGTAGATTTTATAATTCCAATGGAAAAATAGTACCGATTTTTTTTTTGTATGGGGAGTGATGCAGTCTAATCTACATACATATACAAGATTGATCGGCTTTCGTCTTCCCCTCGCCGCTTTCATCCACACAAATTATTAAATTTCTGCGAATCGGCACCAGATTGGCACGTGCACGAAACCACTAACAGTGCGTTTACGAAATATTTAGATTTTCGCATAACTTTGCATTAGATAAAGCAATGCTTGTACATTTTGTATGGAGAATAATAATAATTAATTTAAAATTCTGCATGTAACCATGTTCTCGACGATACATGTAACTTTCATGAAGATTAAACATAAAAAACGTTGTAAAATAGTGTGTTATTAACAGCTGGAACCTAAAAAACTATGTCTGCTAGAATGGGATAAACGCAAACTTGAATTGACATTTTTACACGCATATTTGCATACATACATACATATATGTAATACTTCTATATTGGTACTAAGCTAACATCTCAATGTGTAAGCATTCCGAAATCAAAGCGAGACAGTCTAGTACTGTTTTTGTCAATGTATTGTGTACTTGAGTGCCGTTTTTGTAAATGTGTCGTGTACATGTTTATTTATAAACGTATGTGTTCCTTTTCTTTCGTACGTGTTTATTGATATATCTGTACTGTAGTGTTTTCGGACGGTACTAGCTCTTACTGCCAATATAGGAGTATTACATATATGCATACATATACACATGTACAGTGGAGTAGCACTAGCTTGGACATCGCATTGGTTGTACTAGAGTGTTTGCTTGAAACTTTTTATGATACTGAGGATTTGGTTACGGATGAAAAAAATTTAAAATAATCTGTGGATATATATAAATATATATTTATAAACGCTTTGAAGTATAGAAATTTTGAAAATTAAAAAATAAATAATAGGTTCGTTCGCGTAGCTGTTAATTGTTCATGTTTAACCAAAACTTACAAGTTTTTGCGTTCGCGTACGCAAAAAACTTGCAAAGTAGGGGTAATTGAGAGAGCAAACTGACATTTCATTTTGAGGGGAAGCTGCTGGTTTCTGCTGGAAAAATTTTTGCCAACAGCAATTTGCCAACAGGAAAACAGCTGATCAAAAACAGCTGGTTGGCATTTACGTAAATCACAAAATTGAATTTGATGGTTTGGAAGATAAAAATTACAAAATGCGACTAATTAAACTTGTAAGAAATAAGTAGTTATTTGTTTAATCAATAAACTGTGTCAGTATAACAGTTTGCGATGACTTTTCGTACGTTTTAAATTTTACACTTTTGTATGTAAACAAAAATTATATCAGCTGTTCGTCTAACTTGTAAGTTTCTGCAAATTTTCTGTTCGCGTACTATTTTGGATATTTCTCTCTTGTGAGAGAACAGATGACATTTCGCCGGAATTTGGCAGTTGGTTGGTTTCTGCTGGAGATTTTAAACGAACGCACCTAATATCTTTTTTTTGTATTTGTAAACATTTGACATTAAGAAGTACCGCGACGAAAATCTAAATTCGCCATCAACACCAGTTTGTATAAATCCGCCTTGATCTTGACCTTGATAAATATGCGAATGCGTTTATAAATGAAATACCCGGTAGAAATCTTAAGCATACAACATCGCTGTTGGTGGCATGAGCTTGCTTCTGTGTATACATGCCAGTATAAATGAACCTTCATTTCCATTTAGCATGCGTGGTTTCTCAGAGCGTATGCGTACCTTAATCATACACTTGTACTACTGCTGTATGCATATGGCTGCATTAATGTTCCAAACATACAAAAATGCATTTATGGAACAGTATTAAAGCATTCTTACAAGATCCCCATATGTAAATGCTACTTTTCTGATACATTTTAATATACGGGGACATACAAACAAGTAGCACTTACATATGCAAATGCATATCTTGTAAAAGTCCGTTTGTGCTGAAAATAGTATCGCACAACAGGTCCGCTCACTAAAATTTGTATACAATACTGAAAATATTACATAAATTCCACTTCAAATTTATCAAGAAATGTACTTAAAATAACGACAACGTACATTCGCTTGCAATTCGCTAGAATTTGAATTTATTCGTGGAAATTCATGACTACGCATGAATTGTTCACACTAATTCACTCATATAGCAAGCATCCTTCAAGAATGCATACAACCGATTTCTACTGGGTAGTTATTGTTGTATTTGAGTATGCGTGTAATTATGTATGTGCATATTAATGATGGCAAAGGTCTTCGCTGGTCTTGCTTAAAGTGCAGGTCAACCGAAGTTGATCTCTTTAAGTTGTTTAGGCAAACCAGAAATGGGTTTTCTGAGGTAGGGAGAGAGTTGTCGGTACTGACCGAAAAATTTAAACATTATGAAAATGTATTTAAATCTTTTAAATGCTTAGATACCGTACAATCTATGAAGGACATTCATGTGTCAAAACGTAAGCGTCTTCATAGTCCGCCTAATGAAAGGACCGTTCCACGTCAGAACAATCTTTCGAAAGACTTAATTAATCTTTCTTCTCCATGTCCACAGACAACGGAGTTATCTTCCTCAAAAGAACATATATCAAAGTCTGC
>NW_016180381.1:0-176 GCF_001687245.7 Rhagoletis zephyria | reverse complement strand
TTCGGGATCTGAAAATACAATCCCGGGATCCCGGGATTGTCCCGAAATTCAGGTAAAAGTGCAACACATCTGTGATCATCCTATTATAGTATTTTTACATAAATCTTTCAATATGAAGTGTGATCTGGATACTTGCCAAATTAAAAGCGATTCTGAACGCTACTTATCGTGCTGGC
>NW_016180379.1:466-6792 GCF_001687245.7 Rhagoletis zephyria | reverse complement strand
TTTTGAAAATTCGAAATAACGTTGCAGATGTGAGGACCTTCAAAAAAAATAAAAATTGATGGCAATTCTAATTGAAAATATCAGCTTATAGTTTTCCTAAAACTCTTTCGTTTGACACTAATATTTCGATAACTCATTTATGTATCTCTTGTATAAGCCACCAGTGTATGTTTGCCTGTTCAATGTCAAGCTCTAGCAGGTCTCATTACTTGACTAATTTTAGAACCGTCCAGAAAGAAATGGAAAGTTTGGTTCCACTATTTTAATACAATATCACCGGCAACGCTTTTCAAATATTTTTGACGCATTATTAAATCACGTTTACTCTATCGAAAAACCAATGTAATCGCAGTTGGTTTTTCGATTTAGGAGTATGTAGTAAGGCCAGCAGGTATAAGTGATAGTGTACAAATATTATGAAATGAAAATTTGAAGGCCAATTAAATTACATACCTATGCATTTTTTTCTCATTAGTCATGACAACAAAAAAGTTTTCCGTATGCATTCAACTTATGGAAAAGCCCATCATTTCTAATAAATTTCCTAAGAAAGTAAAATTTCACTGTCTCGTTAATTAATAGCAACTGAAATTCATTGGGGTCGTTATAGTTCAGCGGATAACGGATGTTTGTATGCACATACACTGGCGGTCACGCACATCTTATCACTTAATGTTTTTCTTGTTTTTACAATTTTACTACGCCCAGCCTTTTGTAATTTAACATGCATATTTTGTAAATATTAGAGCGTTATGTAATGCATAGTCAGTTTTTTTTTTTTAATATAAAATAATTGAAAAAATATACATATTTTTTTGGGCAAATATAATTCTGTGTTCATGTGGAATAGTAGCTTATGTCGGGAAGCTGGCTTTAGTATAATGCGGCATTCCATTTATTCTTTAAACGGCAAGAAATTTTTTGATGAGACTTAATAAGAATATTGTCTTGCTAGTATCCGAACTATTTCTTGCACATTTATTTGTCAAAAGTTCTACAATGGCTCGGCGCCAGTAAATCATTCACAATCGTATGCTGCAAATGCCGCATAATACTAAAGCCAGCCTTTCGACATAAGCTCCTATTCCATACGAATATAGAATTGATTGATTTTTACTTCGATATTTTCATATAATATCATAAACTGGCATGGAAACTTGTAACACTTGTAAGGAGGTGATCCATCTTCAGCCGAAGCAAAGACTTGTATCCGGTTAGCAATTGACGAAACTGGATGCATGCTAAATTTCGTTCCCACAACATTACCTAAGAATTATTTTTTCGATGTCATGTTACTCTTCCTAGTTCCCCTTACAAATGTGGCGACTTAAAACAGGGAAATTTCCCAGAGGATTCACTCTCAAGGTCCAGAACTATTTTTTAACACACTTTACACCAACAATTATTTTCTAAACCTAGGTCATATATATATATTTCATGCAATGGGTTAGGGCGGAGACGTTCTGAAATATGACATCAACAGAATATTATTTTGGTTCTTCTATAATGCCAGATTGAGGCCGTTGCAATAACACTATAACCTTTGAACTGCATAATACAATCATGGAAGAGGATGGAAAAATACCCCCAGAATATTTGCGCTTGAAAATTTTTCACTAGTAAGCTGTAGGTGACTGCCAGTGTATGAAGGCATATGTACATAGTATGTACAACGCTTATGTGTACATGCATATACCTTTATATGAACGCCAAAGGCTATACAGAGGTGACAACTTTTAATGAGGAAACAGAAAAAGATTTATGAATTTTTGTAAAAAATTTACCAATGTGGGCTGCTATCATTTTATTCATAAAAACGTGAAGTACTTTCTAATAGAGATGCCATTAATTTTCATTAGTTTTGAGTCGATTATTTTTTGGTTATTTCATAGCTTTCAACAAATTTGTATGCGTACACAATGCATGCACGCGTAATTATCTCAAACTCTGAGCGCGCTAGACTGCACTCGAAATTGGGTTGAAACATAATTTCTTTACAATTTTATTTCCTAATTATGAATGCTATTACTTAGTTTGTGAGATTATAAAAAAGCTTAATGCTCCAGCTGAGATGCTAAGCGTATTTTGTAACGGTTGCCTAAAGTAGCTCCCTTTCTTCGTTTTAATTCACAACTTGTATGCCTAACTGATAACTAAGAAATAAGAGCAATGAAAGCCGCCAAACTATGTACATATGTATGTATGTATATGAATATCACTGTAATCTGAGATTTTATAGCAAACGGCGTATAACGAACTCGAGTAGCATCTTATGTCCACTTTGGTTCTTCATGAATGAAAAGACCAGGAAGAGACACTGAAAGAAAGTCTACTCGGCAATTAAAGTTAATTTGGTGGCACAAAATTCATTTTTCAAAAGCCCTACTGGAAGTGGAGAAAATTTATGATGAATTTGTATAATTGGTAGATTTCTGCACAAATTTCTGCTATTCCGGAATAACTCTGGGATTAATCGCAAAGTAATATGTGACAAATATTACTTTTGATGTCTGTATATCTAATCAACTGTTCCATTTGGTTTGTGCATCGACAAACGACAGAGTAAGCATTACATATGTACATATGTACGTTTATACCCGAATGAATATCTAAGCACTATATGCATGTACCCGCCAAAAAATGTCTTTCAGAGAGAGAACAAACTTTATGAACTGATGACATCAACACAGCGAAATCAGGTGTGGTATTTATAAGGAATGTTTCATACAATTGATTTTCTCTACAAATTTCAAGTCGATTATTTTTTGAAACAACTTTTGCTATTCGACTAATCTATTCGTTGACTAACAAGAACCCTGTTTTGTATATACTTATTTACATTATATTTGTTTAAAACGGTCATCCGCGAGGAATACCCTTACGCTCCAGGTCCTTTGCGATACTGCGTGAGTGTCCATCTATACCCCTAATCTTTTAAAGGCAGTCCATGAAACGATTGAATTTTGTCAGGTATCTGGTAAAAATAAATTCAGATTCCTCGGATCCTAAACCGCCTATGCCTTTTATGTCATAAATATTTGCATTTTAAATACTTTTGATTGTTTTAAATACTTCTCCGCGACTGCCAACTTTAAACTGAAAAAAAAATATATTTTAATCGCCAACCTGGGTGGTAGCCGATGGTGAATTTTTGAACAAATAAATATTCTTTTTTTATATAAAAGCATGCAAACATCCTCGTCTCCCCTCGCACTGAGTTATTTACTGAGGAATTAAAGTTAAACGGATATTTTGTGTTTTTTGTTTTCAATTTATTTGGATAATTTCAAGTTTCAAATATCGAAATGTAAGTATGTACATTAGGGCGGGTCGAAAATCGAATTTTATCCAAATCCCATGGTAATAGTTAAAATATATTGTATCTTGAAGTCAACAACAAGCCTGAAAAATATTAGTATTTTATTTTAATTGTAAGAGCCCGCGCATCGACCGCCAATTGAACCACAGCACACTAGTCGAATAAGACCAATTCTTGTTAAAAATTCTGGGTTCAGCAAAAAGGTTTGGTGCATATTGTTAGATAATGAATCCGTTAACGCAAAAGATAAAGTCAAATATCATTACTCGCAGCCCTTTAGCTTATCGTCAATCTCAAAGTTATCTTTTTTCAATAAGTTTTTAATTGTTCTCTTTATAATTGCACTGGCCTATAATCAAAAGATGTAAAGAACAGCANCCTATAATCAAAAGATGTAAAAAACAGCACTAATATTACGGGCATGCATTTAGATCGCTGGTTTCAAATATTCTAATCATTTTTTAATATTAGCTATAGTTTGCGAATTTTTGCAAATTTAGGAACAATTTCGGTAGTTCTAATAGAAAATCCATTATTTTGCATCATCGTGGAAAAATTTTGTTTATGCAAGTGATTATGGGAACACTGAATAGGCACAACTTCTAGAAACACTCATTAGTTTACTTACGTTTATGCATACAATATAAAAATTGCAAATATAGGAAAATTAAACAAAAAATTGTTCAAAATTTTTTTTATTTAAAATAATTTATTTATAATCTGAACGATTTTCATCATATTATTATCATAACTCAGTAGCAGTAAGTCTCGCCTTCAATTTGGTAATTACTACGTACCGATCGAGCAACATTTACCAAAGTTATATAGAAAAACTTAAGTGGATCTCCATTTTTTTTCTAAAAAATATGTATCTCAAATTGTATAAAAAACGTTTAGATAAAAGAGCCGGATTACAGAAAAGTGTGCCAGGGAGAGACTTTTTTCATTCGAGCTTAATGCAAAGCACTGTCGTCCAATTGGAAAGTCCTCAAAAGGATTTCCCAGGATATGTTAGAGACTTTTTACATAATGCAATTAACTAAAATATTTATGTATATCTAAACACTTATTGCACGTCTCCTACTTTCATATAACGGCAAATTTAGAAACCGCGAAAAATGTTATTGTTCGTTTACTAATAAACCGCACCAATTTTTAAAACGGCATAAATGGGCTTAAAATGGGCGTTTCTCACAGTAATTGTATTATGTTAATGTATGCAAATAATTATATGCTTGAAACTACTATTAACGTATCAAACGATTCCTAATCTTTGACAATACATGTTTGATTTCATTCACCAGGATCTTGAAAACTGACCAACTCGGCGTGACCAAGTCCATGGTCCTTTTAATATTACATAAACATCCGAAAACATTAAAACGTTTGCAAATAAATATCGTCTCACCTTTTTGTATTTTTCACTTGGTTGCTGAAGTAATGAAGAATTTAAAATTTTATAAGGGAAAATTATAGTTTTTGTAAGTTTTATCTTAATATCTTAAAAACTTGTAGACTTATTGAAAAATGATAAGTGAACGTAAGCTACTAAATTTAATAACGCTTAATTTAATATACCGTCCTGCTTATAACAATTAACGCAATACATAGATATTACCAGCCGAAGTTTCATTTTCAAAATTCGTACATTTTGGTTCAATTGCGCGGGCTAAAGATAAGTATTAAATTAATCTTTCGTGGCCAATAACAATTGGCTAAGACCTAAGACATCATAATATTACTATTACAATACGGTCAAATGCCTTTTATTTTCCCCCGTACAAAATCGACCCAGCCTAATGTACATTGTTTCACTCGTTGGAAGGAACGTGCGGGAAGTTAATCAGAAGACACAAAGACACGCATGTCTGTATAATTTTTGTGCTCGGTGATTTAAATATTTTGTAATAGAAACTTAAAATAAAATTTTACTATTTCACACAGCTAATTATCTAATCAATTTCAAATGAATGCGCACATATTTAAGATGTACATATGTATGTACATATGTGTGTGTGTGCACAAATTTTTTAGGTCATTTGTAACGCTGGTTTGTAAGTACATAAATATAATATGCTTCAAATGCGTTAATTACTATTATCAATTTCTGTTAATCACTTTTTTACCAACTAATTTGTTTAAATAAATTATTTGCCTTGATATTTCATCGTCGTTGGCCATTAGTTACCAAACACCTGAACTTGGCTCTGTTTAGCATTTTTTTTGCCAGTCTGAAAACTGTATTGTTGCAACATGGCTGTACAAGTATTTCATATGTATGTACATATATGTATATGTATAAGTACGTACACTAGGCGACAAATGAAAGTGTACACCTTGTTCGAATATAATATTCACAAATATTTTCATGGAAAATTTTTTGCATTAATGGCTTATGAAAATAAAGTTCACAAAAATTAAAAAAAAAAATTCAGCAAAATTTTCAACTGTTTATTTGGAATCTCTAGGGAAATTTTTGAGTACGTGGTTTTGTAGCCCATTCACTCATAGTCCAATGAAGTGCAAGTTTCAAACTGAAAATCCCGTTTATTTTTGAGTTTTTGACGTAGAATACGTCTTACCTTAAGGTATGGGGGCTATGTTCAAATGTTGTAGTTGTAATTTTTAGAGCTTCACAAAAACGCTTATTACACGAGAACTAATAAAGCGATTTCAAAGAAAAGTGTGGCGTTTCAAAGATAAAATTCCAAACCTGTCGACAGATTCATTTTTGTAAATAACCAATTCGGTTTCTGTCGTAAAAACAACGGTAAACATTGCCTTATTTTGGGGTCAATTTTGAGCCTTTAAAGTGCTCTAGCAACTTATTGTTGGCATATATTACTTTCATTTTCGGGATATAGGTTCTTTGGAGCAGTAAAAATATTATCGGGTACAAATTTTATATAAACTTAACAAATATTGAGCATTTTAAGGCAAAAAATTTTTGAAAAAATTTGCAAATTTTTTTCATTACCAAAATGCTCGAAAACCGCTCGAATGATTT
>NW_016180379.1:264-441 GCF_001687245.7 Rhagoletis zephyria | reverse complement strand
AAATATTCTAATCATTTTTTAATATTAGCTATAGTTTGCGAATTTTTGCAAATTTAGGAACAATTTCGGTAGTTCTAATAGCAAATCCATTACTTTGCATCATCGTGGAAAAATTTTGTTTATGCAAGTGATTATGGGAACACTGAATAGGCACAACTTCTAGAAACACTCATTAGT
>NW_016180379.1:0-83 GCF_001687245.7 Rhagoletis zephyria | reverse complement strand
CGATTTTTATCATATTATTATCATAACTCAGTAGCAGTAAGTCTCGCCTTCAATTTGGTAATTACTACGTACCGATCGAGCAA
>NW_016180378.1:0-6792 GCF_001687245.7 Rhagoletis zephyria | reverse complement strand
CGATTTTTCGGTTTGTATAAAGCCCTCTCACATATCTACTGATATGTGTCCACGTACTCCATCTTAGTACTCGTATGTATGCTCTCTCACTGTTCAGCAATTGTAAGCTAGCCATTTAGTAAACGTATCCATATATAGTGGAATCGGCATTAAAACAAATGCTCTGATTGTTCAGAAACTTCTGCGCAGAATCAGACAAGCAACGAAAGTGAAAGTGAAAGTAACATTTTACTCATACGCACATGACCACCTTCGACACACGAATGCCGGCTTCAATACAAACGCATGCCCGAGTACGTGAATTAGCAATGCACTTGTATATAAAACATACATACAAAACTATCATAGAGTACTCTACCAATTTGGTACGACGGATTTCTCTTTGGGAGTAAGCCAATGGAATGATTGGTAAGAGTTCATGTGTATAGTTTAGCCTGCTTTTTGTTTCAGTAATTTGGGCAATTTGAACTTAAATTTACTAAGTCCCGAAAAAATCGGAATCTCCGAGAGCTTATCTGAAGCTCCCCTCCCCATATTTCGAAAAACTGGTGTATTTGGAAAAGTCTTTAAGGGACTTCAAGAGACTATGTATTTGTTTGCCTTCTTCGGAAATCGTAGTGGAAGTACCTTGTAGTCGTCCGAGGCAGCAAACTGTCATGGAAACCCAATGTGAAGAAGCGGTTAAAGAAGGTCGGTGGCCTTTACATACATATATGAAAGGCCGTTCGGATGCACTTGGAACCTTTCGTCTGATCCTTCACATTTAATATTTAGGGCTATTGTTAGGGCAGTACTATTCTAAGCGGCTCGCATATGGTGGGCAGCGACGAAAAATAAGATTTACATAAAAAGACTAGCGAGCATTTATAAGCTTTCAATTATTGGCGTAACAGCTGTCTTGTGGACAACACCGGCAGCAGCACCTGAAGAAATAGTGTTCACAATTCGTGGGAGACTTTTTTTCTATAGTCAGCTTGGATTTAGGAAAGACGTAAGGTCAGAGAAGCATAGTGTCATATTTAAGGGGAAAGATAGACTATTTGATTCCACACCAGATTTTCGAAGGGTCTCTTGAAGCTTCAATAGAGGCCGATGGTTCTCATAAGGGTAAGGAGATGATCTCAAAAATGGGTTGTGCGCTGGGTTTGGCATCCGCCACGTTAAAATCCATAATACAATGATGATATATAATGATCACATACGTTTGATGACAACCACGACAAGTGTTAAGTATGGTGCCTCTGCCCGACGGCTGGACGCCCTCCTGAAGATAAATGCTGACATCACCGCTATCAAAAAATGCATTGGATGGGACAAGGCGAGGAAAACGTGGCGCCTTGCGACGTCTACCACAACTGACACGTAAACGAGCGCCAATTTGGTGTTGGATTTTTGGTGGGAGAGAGACTCCGTCGCCGAGTACTGTCGTTCACCCTGGAGGACGGGCGTCTAGCCCCAATACGCACCAAAGCTCATTTGCGCTGTTGCTCCGATAGAAGAGAAGGACGAGGCGTCCAAGGATCGCTTCTATGAACGCTTGGAACGCACATTTGAGCGCCACCCACGTCACGATTTCAATGTCCAGTTGGGCAAATGAAGGAATCTTTGGCTCTCGGAAAATTCAGCTTCCAGACGAAATGTCAGAAAACGGACTGAGCTCGACTTTCGCCGGGGCCATGGCAGTATGCAGTACTAGTTTCCAGCATAAAAAGATGTCCCTATTTCAGCGAGTCCGAAAGAACAACGTTTACGATGAGAAATGTCGCGAAAGTTGCAAAGAAAAAAGATGCCACCTATAGCGAGACGTATTTGCCGTAATAAGAAGGGATAAGCGAAATAGGGAAGTGCCAAGAAATCGAAATGCTGTCCTACCGAAAATTTTACCAGAGACTTAGCCGACTTACGGAAGGTTTCGAGACCAGGGGGGAATCTTGCAAGAACAACCATGGCAACCTAGTGACTGATGCCCAGATGCTCCCAGTCGATGATGACTGAGTCGATGTACCATAACCTAACTATGGCTAAGTGCGAATAGCATTCACGCAGCTGAAAACTCAAAAAGCTGATAGGTGGTCAGCGTCGAAATCCAACGCAGAATCACTCTTGCCAATAAGTACTTACTACTTTTGGTCTAAGTAGGCAATTCGGAAGTAAAGTAATCGCTCGACGTACGAAAACCATACTGTATAAGTCACTTAGCATGCGTTTACGCGTTGGCGGCGGCGAGTACCACCGACGGTGGAACAATGAGCTGTATGAGCTTTACAACGTCATGAACATACAGTGTTGCCAGGTCTTCGGCATGAGAAAACGTCCCTCTTGGTCTGAAAACGTCATTTCCTACCCAAAAACGTCTTTTTTTAAATAAATGTACAAAAATTTGTCTTATTAAACTTTTATTGCATACAAAGGTACATATGTACGTAAGGTATATTAAAATGTCATATCGACAGAGTACATTTAAAATTCATTGTAAACTGGTTTGAGATCGATAATATAAAAATCATGTTATACATACACTTGCGATCAGCTGATTAAGTCATCAACATTTTGATCGATTTTGGCGGTTCTCTTTTGTTTATTTAATGTTTATTATTTTTTCATAAAAGCTAAGCTCATTATATGACAAACAAAATATAAATCCACATTTCAAACTTTGTGCAAAAATTATACAAAATCTGCAAATTTTCAGCTAGATTTTCAACTTTTTATTCAGATTTTTTAGAATTTTTTTGAGTATGCAAGGTTTTAGCCCATCAAAATTTAAGGGCAATAATGTGCCAGTTTAAAGGGGCTAAATAATCGCGTTGATTTTTAATATTATTTTTTTTCTTGTAGACATTTGGTTAGGGGCTCGTTGTCGAAAATGGTAAATTACGCTCTGCTAAGAAGGAGCATAGCAATACTTCAGCCTTTTTTGCATTCATTACGTTTTCAATAAAGTCTTAAAAAAGTTGCCTACTTTTTTCTGACGTTTTATGCTGCACAGCTTTTTTGATGCTCTTGCTTGTGAGCGTGCGTTCGGCTCTTCCTGATTTGGCTTTTAATGTGCTATTGCAAACATTACAACAAGCCTCATAACTTCAAGTGTTTACACAACCAGCCTTTGAACACGGGATCCTTAGTCCAAGAATCCAAAAAATGCGCGTAGGCTTGGTTTGCATCATATTTAAGTCATATGTGTCCAAAAAATAAATATCTTTTGAAGCAGCTGCAGCAAAACACAAAGATTGTAAAGATTTATTAAGAAAATAATTCAAAATCATTTACATATACTTACAAGATTTGGTAACAAAGAAAAATTACTGGGAAGTTAAGAAACGTCATTTTTTACACAAAAAACGTCCAAACGTCAACAGGATACAAAAAACGTCCAAATGACGTTAATAACGTCAACCTGGCAACGCTGTGAACATAGCGCAGATAATTAAAATACGGCGGCTCAGCTGGTTGGGTCATATCGTTCGAATGGACTCGGAACCCGCTGGTGGCAGCAGAGGAAGATGGAAAGACCAGGTCGAGAAGGACTTGGCTTCAATAGGCATTTGCAATTGGCGTCAGTTGAGACAGAAGACGAATGACTGGTAAAAAAAATAAGCAGACGATTTGTTATCTTCACAGAAGGCCTTATCCGACTCTATTTTCGATTTTCGCATTAGACGCGTATACTCCTTCTTCTAATGCGACAGAAATGGAATACATTGCGTCAAATTCCTTCTCAAAAAAAAAAAAATAAATTGATACGAGTATTTAAACACAATTTTTCATAGGGGCGTGCGTTCCACTTGCGATATGAAGTCATGTTAATTGACTACAAGACCCTGGGGAATGCATATTATTTTTGCAACATTTATGATATGCAAAAAATCATTCGACTCCGTGCAATTGGTTGCAGACGAAAGACTATAGGTACTTTTGTATGTACGTACGTAAATACGTAACTTTATTAGTCAACTATGACATTTTGGATGATGCGTTGCTGCTAAGGGATGTTTGATAGATTAACTATGACTTGCTGAAGCTTCATACACAAATGTATTTATGATTCTAGCTGTCATTTTGGGCTTAGTGACAGCAAGGTTGGCTTGTAGTTGGGCATAAAGTGCCTTCATACATACGAGTAGTATGGAATGTGTTAATGTCTGTACATGTGTAGATAAATAAATATGTATAAGTGCTACATAATATTGTAAGACAACAATCAAAAATAATAATAACAAAAAAAGTATCGTTGTAACTAGACAAGGGGCAGCTAGGATGCTTAGTAACAGAGTGGATAATTGGTGCAGTAGATTTGGCAATCTAATTGTTCACAGTTTCGCATATACGATTTGCATGTGGGTTGCACAAGTGCCTGCATATATGTATATATGACATACATACATACATACACACACTTAAAGGCATTAATTTGCAAAAGGTTCGATCGGCTATCGATGATGCTCATTATAACGTTGCCTGGAGCACGACTTTTGATGGGTATGCATCTGACATACTTGATTAACTTACACACATACATATGTACATATGTATAATAAGTACTTACCCAATAAACATTTTTGTCCTTTTCCCAACTCTCAAACGTTACTTCTCAAATTTATCTCAAATAACCCTTGATGGCGTTCTCAAACTAAAAGGCATATTTTTAATACGGAAATTCCTTTATTTTCAAATGGAGAAATATTGAGTTCTCAACTTTTTCTCACACGTCAGTGAAGCAGAACGAAACGAAATCCAGTTACTCTCATTGAAATATTTGTATAGCGTTGCCAATGATGCATGTAAAAGAAACACACAGTTTTTATAGAAAAATAGTTAGATTTAATGCATTTTCAATAAAGCATAAGCCCTTTTATCATAAATACAAATATCTACATAAGTTTTTTGTATCATAAAAATATTATTTCATTTTAAGCAGGCATATTGTTGGCCTCTATCGAAGCAGCGGACTACTTCTTTCTTTCGGTTTTAAGTTTTAATGGCCGGGCAGTAGCTTATGTCGGCAGATCAGTCACAAAACGATCAATCACAAAATAATATTATCATAAAATTTTCACTCAAATTTCCGACAGACAAATTGCGAATAACAGCGATCGCCTGGTCGAGGAACCATTTTGCGACTGATCTGGCAGACAGTGTGACCAGGTTAGCCTCTTTGAGGCTAGACTTAGCATTTAGTTTTATGCCATAACCTCAAAAATTTATACCTGACTTCATGGCTTTTTTCTGGCCTTTTTTTTTCTTCAAATATTCACAATTCGGACAGGAACTATAAAAGTAAGTACCTGCGATTTAGTATTTACTTCTATGTATGAATTACGAGGGCAATATGCACATGTCCGATGACAGCGCTAGATTTGATTCTCGAGCTCTAGCCGCTACACCTTACCATAGAACAGGTAGCAAAGCGAACACTACTAAACTTCACGAGAGAAGGCTTTGGCAGAGGCATAACCTCTCACCGAGGAACAGAGACAAGCTAGGCTCCCAAATTCTATTAGCTATGCTCGCCAGAGATGATAGGCCCAAGTCGGTTAACTTTGACAGGAAATTCCTAATAGAGCTTTGCTCCAAGTCAACTTGGAGCAACACTCTTATGGAGAGGTATATATAGGCGAGCTCGATGCAATGGTATACAGACGACTCTAAAATTCCGGACGCAACCCATGGGAGCATACCCGAGTATCTTTCAAGCGGTGGTATATGTCCTTAGTCTGTGTGCAGAGATTAACCTACATAGAAATTACCGTAATGAGAAAATTTTAATATTGAGTGAAAGGCAGGCGGCACTGGAGGGCCTCTTATCATTTGAGGTCAAGTCATCTTTGGTTTTTGAGTGCATTGATAAGCTCAACATCCTAGCGGAGTACAATGCCATCCAATTAACTGGGGTACCAGCTCACATAGGAGTTGCTGGCAACGAGGAAGCGGACCGACTAACTAGAACGGCAGCCGCCTCGTCGCCTATAGGGCCTGAGCCCTTCTTAGCGTTTGGACCTAGCACAATCAAGGAAGAGCTCAGGAAGGAGAGAAACCGGCTAAGGGATCAACACTGGCGTAACACTACCGCTCTACGTCAGGCTAAATTCCTGAAAGGGAAAGCCACAACTTTACAAGGTACAGGGCAATTGTAAGCCTCCCCAAAGAAGGCGGTAAGGATAATAACAGGTTTTCTGACGAGTCACTGTAGACTGAGAGGTCACCTGTACAAGCTAGGCATCTGGTCAAAGGATCTATGTCGTTTCTGCAATGTCAATTAGGAGACTCCTGTGAATCCGCTTCGCAAGTGCGAGGCGGTTGCGAAAAGACGGAGAGAGGTACCTGGGCCAACTCTGAATGAATATAAAGACTTCTTTTTAAATTAAATTTTCATAGCGCCAAGTTTTTTTCTAACCTTTTTTAAAAACGAATTTAGCTTCACTTTTTGCGATCATCTGATCACACTGGTGGCAGATTACCGATAGACTTCGACATCTTTGCCTTGTTGACACAGATGGAACGGAACGAAATGCTAAACAAAAATGTTCTGAAATGTTTCCCAAACCGTTCTCAAGTTGACAAACAATATTTGTGAAAACGTTTATTTTCAAATGATAAACAATGCTGAAAATCAAATTGAGAAATAAGATTTTCTCAAGCTTTGGAAATTTTTTTATTCCAGTGTTTGTTGGGTACAATTCAAACACGCATTAAAGCATACATTTGTGCGCACAATCCGTGCTATAAGATATGCCTCCGAATGGTAAGATGATGTCAAATTAATGTGATGCATAACAAAATATGTATGCGCTC
>NW_016180375.1:0-6792 GCF_001687245.7 Rhagoletis zephyria | reverse complement strand
TTCCATCTCTTTACAGTACTCGAATTGCCGTCGATATGCTATACCATCTCCAAAGAGTCTTGCATGCCCTCAGGCTAGTTCACCTCATGTTTACCGTGCTGGTGTTGTTGCTAGGCTCAACAAATGCCGCTGGCGGTAGTATATCATCAACGCATAAGAACTCATCGCCACAACAACAGATAGCCACACAGCAACAACAACAGTCACACCTGCCACAACAGCAGCACATACAACAACAAACCCACTTGCAACAACAAACACACTTGCAACAACAAAAACACTTGCAACAACAACAACCACAGCAGCAGCCTCAGCAACAACAACCGACTCCAGAAATTCATCAAATTATACCTCAAGACAGCACTCGGTCACACATGCGCCCACACGACCAACAGGAACCCATGATTTCGCTATCACATCTACCAACAATAACAAGCAGCAACAGCGATACGTCCAATTCTGAGTATATGATGAAAGCCGTTGGCGTCGATGAAGAGATTAGTGATCCATATCAATATTTGAACGATTTGAAGATTGAACCACGTTTGACTGCTGGAAATGGAATGGCTTGGAATCCATATATGACACCGAATAATCATTTTTCGCAAATGCCAACAATGCTAACTAGCTTACCTTACAACCCTTATGGCCCGTTTGGCAATACACTACCCCCATTGATGACTCCACGGCTTTTGCCCTTCTATGGTTATCCTCAACCAATTTTAATACCATTACCAATGTTTTTCGGCCCTACAGATTTACTCTACCCTGCCTATACCGGAACTGGCAATGAGAACGACGAATCCATACCCCGCACCGCAGGGGACCAAAGAGCGCAATCTTCTCACTTCGACTCCACGCCGATGTCTGCCTTAGCCGGATCAAATCCGCGAAACTCTCAGATATATTTTATGCGTTTTTCACCAATGCCGTATATGTTCATACCCGGTTTGGGCTTTACTCCCTCTCAGTCACCTGTGCCAGCTATACAACCATACACGCCATTGCCTGCTCTGCCCGCGATCAGCCCGATTTGGAATATACCGCTTAACTTCGTAGCGAATGGCAAACCTACAAGCATATACCAGATCGGTGGCACCCCAAATGATATTCCCGACTCTATGCAGTTCAACAATATGAATCTGTTTGGTATACGTCCTGCCGCACAATTACCATCTCCATTTGCTCTTGCTGGAGTCAACAGACCGGCAGCCTCGAATGTTGCCAACAGCTATGCGTCACATGGGCCACAAGCTTCGTCAAATTCACTTCAACAGGACTCCAAAATGACTTTGCTGAAACGTCCATTCTTCTTTAATGGACGCCCAGATGAGATCTATACGTTGCCGAATAATTTTAACCCGCTTTACTCGAATTCAGCATATTACTAGTACAAAGATTTTACATATTTCATAAAACTAATAACTCAGAACTGAACTGATTTTATTTAAAGGTATTAAATTTAATTTTTGAGAAACCGAAAGACTATGGGTAATTCAATAAACTATTGAATAAATGTGTCTTGTTCGTGTTCCCTTTATTTGTCTATTCTTGATTCTTGTTTGAATATTCTTGAAACTAAGTAGGAAATATTTTATGTATTTACCTAAAATATACAAAGATAAGTATGTATGTATGCAGTTTGGATCAACATCTCTGACGTCTACATCTATTGATTTGAACGAGCTTTATCTCATTAAGTACAGCCCGATCTGATGAAGAATTCACAATTTTTACAAAAGCCCTTTTCTTCCAGAAATGAGCCTGTAAGTTTAACACCGTGTGTCAATAGCAGGCCACTATTAACAAAATCTAGGGGAAAATTCATTTTGGCGGAATTCGGAATGTTTATATGTAAATATGTATAATATACATTGTATATGAATAAATATCGTGCTCGTCACGTCATTACCTTGGAGGTCGGTCTTGCCTATGCATACTGTTCAATAGGAATACACGAAGAACGTAAAGGTCTCCCCTCTAATGACTTCTACCATAGTTGCAGGAACGAAGTAAAGAGTTTACGGAAAAATAAGTGGATGCTTTACAGGTCACACTAGTGATATCACAATGGCCCTTCTGCCTGAAGTGTGACTCTCTAAATTCCCCATACAGAGTGACAGTCAACGTGACTAACCCGTAAAATAAAATAAACTTTACACAATCTTCATTTTCAGTTTCTTTACTATAATAATAAGAGTGTCGAATGCACTTGCCTCGACATGGTAAATGACAAAGGTGAGTTTTAAAACATCTGAGTGGACGATCAACCTACATGTTTCGGAAAACTTTCGGCATAAGGTTCCTTATCATTGGAAGACTATTGTCGAATCTTTTTTTCTGTTATATAAGATCATATTTAAACTTTAGCCAACTCCCGTATTGATAGTTTTTTTTTTTTTGTTTTCTGTTGCTTGCATAAAGGTACTATAACAAAAAAAAGTAAAAAAGAAAGTTCGATATCTGCGATGAGCGCCATAGTTCAACCACACACCACGACTTCTGGCAAAGAGTTAACGACTACGATGCCAATTAATTTGTCATTCGTTTGGAATATCAATTCGATTTACTACTTGTAACTAACATTTCATATAATGCGTGAACCGTTAGCGCTGCGTAAGCAGGTGTAAAGTCACGCTAAAATTGGTCATAAAATTAAATGCGCTTGGCCGGAGCTGTGGAGCGCACGTGAATTGCAGCAAAAGTATTTAGGCGCATACTTAATCGCAGAACGAAGTGGTTTAAACCAAATAGCAAGGACTCGAAAAATTGTAAACATTTCGAAATTTTTGCATGTGAATCTTAAAAGTGATAAGAAATTTCTGCCGCAAATTTGATAAGAACGATACGATGAACTTCAGGCGAAGCTCACTCATTCTACTGCTGATGCTGGTGTTGCTTTACTTTTGCGCAGAGTCGGAAGCCAAAAAGTGGCGTTCACATCACAAGAAGAGAAGTAATTCACCTAAAATTTCGGCCACTTTTCGTACAGGTGAATGAATAAGAATAAATGAAAATATGTATTTCTTTGTTTTCATATGTGTTCATTATGTATGTATTTTTTGTCATTAGTACCGCCAAAACGCAAACCAATGCCAAAGCATCTAACCGCTGCACACAAACGAAATGCGAAAATGAACTACTACCATCCGCTGCCCACCAGTTGGCCTACTCACTTTGCGGATACTTTGCCACCTACATACTACTTAGCCTCGAACTATCCACGTTGGCGCTCTTATCTTACAGCGCCGGTGCGAAGAAATACACTAAGAAAAATGGATTTGACGCCACCATTTGTGCCCCTTCTTCCGTTTGCTGCACATCCGACGGCAATGCGGCGCGCCGATGAATTCGATATTAACAGCAGCAGCAGCACTTTATCCACTGCACCTTTGGTCGATATGAGCGCTTTCAATGCCGCCATTGCGGATGGTATTCTGGACACTGACTTTTCCCAATCGTCTGCAAATCGAGACTTTCTACAACCGGAGATTTCATTAGGTGGCTGGACGCCAGTAGACTACAAGTCGTTTATGGCAGATGCGGATTTCAGTCTCTTAAACGATCAGATGGATCTAAGCCGTCGACTGGACATGGATGGACCGATGTATAGCAATCCATTTGAAACACATTTTGTTTAATGAGGTATTTGTATTTAACTTTAAGTAGAATATGTAAGGGACGTTTCCTTAGTGAACCAGAAGAAATAAAAAAACAGGTTTGTTATACGAAAATAAAACAAAGAGTTTGTACTAAATGCGCATCGATTTGGTCCAAGTCCAAAAACAGAACGTCAGTTGCTTCTCTTCTGCGCCTCTCCTCTGCTCAGGATGGAGGCATTTGCATCCATTCGTATGGCATTATCGAGCCAATGGAGCTATATTTGAAAATACTGTCACAACAAAACCAGATTTTTCAGCAGACGTGTTCAAAGTTTTCGACTTGCTACATGAGATTTCAGCACGTTATTTACACACAACGAGTAATTCTGCATTGTTTGCTCAAAATTGTATTTTTTTTGAGTTATGACAGACCTTTAGTAAATGAGGGATTTGTATATACATATGTATGTGTTTTGCTTTAGCGTAAAATTCCGATAGTAACAATACATGGCATAGTTATAGGCTGTGATGAACTCCAAATAACAGCCTTACCTAAATAGAAGCGTAGAGCGTGGCGTTTTCTACCGCCTAGCGTTTACGTCGAAAGGTCATACCTAAAGAAAAAGCGGCAACGCTACGTCAACAGAATAAATCACAACAACAATTAGCATAGTTTGTGTGTGTGAAATAGGAAAAAAATTCGTTATCTATGTGGATGAAAATGCGCAAAAGCGTCAGCAAAATAAATTGCCAAAAATCAACGGTAGTTTGTTGTCACTTCCAACTTGCACTTTATTTTACTATAATTAAATGGGCTATAAAACTGCATACCCAAAAGCACTGTACACCCTCCTTAGGGCGCGGTTAAAGCTTAAACAGACGGCAGCGTTGATCCGGATTAACTCGGACTTAATCCGGATCAACTGCAGTTAATTCACGAGTTGATACGGAACAACGCTGCCGTCTGTTTATGTTTTTACCCCGAATGTGTACGAGCGTAGCGTAGAAGTGCGTAGAAACATATCCAGTTTGCTGTTGATAGAAAGAGAGAGAAGCAAGGTCTACGTCGCGGTCATGCGGTGGTGAGTTTTTGTTAAGAGCGAAATACACAACACAAGCGGCTTGACAAACCAAGCGAAATTTCCCTTTGCTTCAAGCCATTTGTGCTGTGTATGGGGGTGTTTGAAGGTTTGACAAACCGCTTGAGGGAAATTTGAGCAAAAATCAAAATTTTTTGATTTTCTGGCCGCCATGTTGATGTTTGATCAAACCGCTTGCGTTGTGTATAGCAAAATCGCCTCATTCGCAACGAAATTTTCACCGAGTAAGGACGTAAGAGAGGAAAATGAAAGAAAACCATAATATTTAGCATTGCGAACTGGAAGAAAACTAAAATTCTTTGCTTGAACGAGTCATGTTTGCATGGTGTATGGCGAAATGGGAAAAGTAGGTTTGAAGAATATTTGACAAGCCGCTTGTGTGGTGTATTTCGCTCTTTAACAAGCAGATCCCATAAGATAGATCGTGTCAGTTGACACGTTCTCCGTTTTCATGTCCATAGGTAACTGTGCTTTAAGTAAAAACACTATCAGCATTTTGGCATTTCCTGTTCTCTTTTAAAATTTCTTTCCAAAAACACCAACACACTAACCAAAAACCCACCTACAGGCCGCCAAACACACACATACGCCTGTCATGACATAACTTCCAGAAGATTTCCGCAAACATCTCATGGAAGTTATGTCATAAATAGAAAAACTATGAACTAGTTTCATTATATTTATGAAAAATTTGTACTTTGAATCTTTGACTTATTTATCCTTTCGAGTTTCTAACTCATAAAACTTTAATCTGAATAGTTGTAGTAACATTGAACCACAATATGCATTTTGAAGTTTTCTGGCAGCATTTTCATTCGATTTTCGCGAAGAAAAGCCTTGAATGTACTAAATGTGCGCTCGACGTAAGTTGATACAAGTGGAGCCCAATTTAAATATGGAACGTTTGAAGCGTTCATATTATCAGGAATAAGGGTGTTTTCCTCGCCTTTACACCCCTCAAGCCTACGTGAGCTGAGAATTTGAATTTCTACAACACCAATTTTTGCTAGAGGTCCCTGCGCTTCTGTAAGCCGCATGAGCATGTGTATATTTTTTAATCTTAAAAAAAAAATTTTAAATGCTATAATCACATTTTTAAAGGTAGAAAAGGCAAAAAAGGCAAATATCTTAAAAAAGGCAAAAAAGGCAACATCAAATGTGTATGTATGGAATCAGAGAAAGCAAGCTCGTGGACATTCTTAATCGAATATACTCTATCTCTTTAGCAGAAAAAAAGGCAATTTCCATAAAATCCGTTCCCTGGTCATAACTTAACTTCCACAATAATTAGAGAGAGACAGTTATATCCGAGAACGAAATCATCATCCAATTCGTCCTCAATTTCAATGTCCAATTCGTCTTCTTCATCGTTTTGCGTCGACGAGTTAGTTTTTTTCTTGCCCTGTGACTGCTAACCATCACTCATAACTCGCAAAAGTTGGGTAGAAATAGCATCCTCTTCTGAGATTAGAAGCGAAAGAAAACGGAAGAAATTCCCGTTAATAGGAAAACGTTTTCCAAATGCAGCATTAGCTTACTAAAGCCGAAGTAGAGCATATTTTTAAACTGAAAACCGACAGTTCATTCAACATTTTCTAAAAATAAATCACAGAATTAAAAAAGAACCTGATAAGTCATAAGAGTTTCATTCACCGGTTTTAAACAACAGCTCTGGAAAATATCTAATTTTGTGCCGGACTTCCAGCTTTGACACTAAAATTTAACTTTTTTTTTTAAAGTGGAGCTCATCAATTGTGCAGTGAGCGGCTCATTTAATATGCAATTATCATGGAATTTATGTCAGAAGTAATGTCAGACTTTAAAAAACGATAGCTGGCGCTTAGCCAGCTGCAGTAGCTCCCTTGAATCAGCTTGATCTGGAAGTATTTGGAGGTAGTTTATGAAGAGGTCAGGCATTCCCCTACCAGCTTTGAACATACCTTTAGCGATCCCAGCGTCCTTATTGCCGCCTGGGTATCAATGTAGATATTTACCCTCCTTGTCGACAATACATTGGTGCATAGCCAATCGGCTGCCTCTTTTATAGCAGCCACCTCGGTCTGAAAAACGCTACA
Organism: Rhagoletis zephyria; assembly: GCF_001687245.7. Classification (NCBI taxonomy): domain Eukaryota; kingdom Metazoa; phylum Arthropoda; class Insecta; order Diptera; family Tephritidae; genus Rhagoletis; species Rhagoletis zephyria. The sequence continues at coordinate 15 of NW_016180375.1, read as the reverse complement.
GAGATCCGGTAGTCT
>NW_016180374.1:0-6793 GCF_001687245.7 Rhagoletis zephyria | reverse complement strand
AAAAAACGGCGGCGGCGGCGGCGTGGCTCGGCGGCGTATACCTCTAGAAGGGAGACCTTGGAATTTTTGCATTACGCGTTTAGTGGTTTACACATAGAGCTCTTAATACCAAAGTCGTATTTACTCGACTTTTTGCTGACTTTGTTTACCAACCTTCTGTACCTTTTTAGTTTTGAGTTATTTGTTAGAGAATTCTTCTTCTTATCGAACTTGGTACTCGATAACTCGGTGTTAAACGGGCGCGTAGAATCGCACGCCCATGAACACAATGGCAGAACTTGTCTACTTTTGGGATGACCAACTATCGGAACTTCGCTAAAGAGAGACACTAGATATTGGCGAACTTTCTTGGTCATGGGCCAAAGCGACAACGGTGCATGCATATACATACATATATACATTAGGGGGCTTTTCTTCGCGAACATTTTTTTTTTCACTCCCACCTCGAAATTTTGTGGGAAATACTTTAAGAAAAAATCCCTGAAAATTTGAGCTCTTAATATTAATACTAACTGCTCGATCCAGGCGTGCAAAGATTTCCCGTTTAAAATACATGTAAACTTTAATTTTTTTTTTGAAATAACAAAAGCTACAGAAAGAATGTAAATTGCAGATTTGTAAAAAATTTAATATCCTACAAAAACGATTCCAAAACACTAAATTGCTCACATCGATATTTCTTGAGATATTGCGCTTTGAAGTTGAAGTAGTGTGGAATTTTCATGGATTATTGAGCTAAATTGTAGCTCAAGAAATATCGATGATAGCAATTTAGCATTCTGGAACCTTTTGTAGGAAATTCAATTCTTACAAGTTTGTAATTTAAATTTTTCTGTAGCTCTTGTTATTTACGCTGTAGGGGCAAAAAGCGCGAATTTTTATTGAAATAACACTAACACTGTTTGTTTTAGAGGCATAGATAACGCTTCGCGATTTTGCGGAGTTTTTTTGAGACTTTTCTAGATTCTATCGGGACTTTTTATGGTTTTACACGGAACTCTTCGTGTGTTAATTTTCCGTTTTTTTGAAACTTGGGGAACATGAGAGTTTTTCCAGTCTTTTTTAGGTTTTTTTCCAAATTTTTTGGTGCCTCGGCATCATGCGCGCTTTTTCGGATTTTTTCCGGAGTTTTTGGGATTTTTTCAGAACGTTTGGAAGTTTTCGAAAACTTTCAGGTTCAAAAGTATACTATACTTATGTATGTAAATATAAATTTGCCTTGTATTTCCCATACAAACATTTTACCATGCCGTGTAGATAGGATAGGGCTTAAAATGCGCCCCAATTCGTCGCCGACAAACGTGATAAAATTAAAAATTTGTATGGAATATAAAAAATTATCACGGTTATTAGCAGTATATCACGTTATATGAATACCCCTAATGTATTAAAAACTGCACTTTGTGAGTTCCTAGCAAAAAACAATTTTGCTGACTATACGAGTAGTAGTCGTAAGATTGCATCACCTGATGAATCTTAAAATTTTCGGGTAGCATTTTCATACCACCATCGCGAAGAAGAGGGGAGGCGTGCGCTCGACGTGAATTCATACTAGATACATCAAATTTAAAAATGAAACCTTGGCAAATTTTTCCAATTGCCCTCTCCCATGCATGCATACGTACATACATATGTACGTAAGAGGGCTCATACTAATATAACCTGCAAACATACATACATACGTTAGCTGACAAAACTGTGCGAGTTTTCCAATACACATTTGCCACTAAATCATTGCGATTCGGTGAGGTGAAAAATTCCAATTCCACTCCAATTGGATTCTTATTTGACTCAGAATTGTGAAATTTGTTTGAAAATAAAAAATAAAAAAATAAGTTACAATCAGTGTTGCCAGAACTTTTTGAACCAACCGGCTAAATTGGCGAAAAAACGGCTAAACCGTTTCAGATAAGTTTTACCCGTTTTTAAATAAATCACAAGTAGAAATACTAGTTATTGGAGAGAAATTGCAAATTCAAGCTGGAAAAAATTTTTAAGCGAAATCAGCCCAGTTTTATATCACTCTGCCTGACATGAAAATTTTCTCCGCGATAAGTAGCCATTTTTAATAGAGTTTGGATCGCTTAGTCAAAATTGGAAACATGTATATTTGAATTTTAAGAAAACAAGGCAAATAGCAAAATCGGCTAAAAACGGCTAACAAATCGGCTGCCAGCTAAACCAAATTTTCCCCGGCTGTTTGCTGTCGCAATTGTGCTCAGTTTTAGTTACCATTTTATTATGAATGGGCTGAAAAAAAAACATATCGAGCCCTAACCGCCAAAAAGATTTTGATGCAGAAATGCTTTTAGATGCTTTAAAATTAAAATTTCAAAAAATGTTGCTTACTTTGTTTTGGCTGTTAGGACTCGATACGAATTGGCTCTAAGCGATGATGGTTTTACGTTAAACCGTTTTTGAATACGCTTTCGTTCTGCACTTCACAGATGCTTTTTCTTATTCGGAGGTATCAGAAAATATAAATATTAACACGAATATTCTTCTCTAAAACAAGAAAATTAACTTAATCCCAAGACACCTTTACATTAATGAAAATTAAAAAGGCAAACATGGAATTAAGGGTGATATATATTTGATGGCCACCGGTGATTAACTTTCTTAATGAAAATAAAGTCGGCATCATTTTTTAAGGTAATGTCAAAAAATAATATGTAAAATATCAAAAAAAGTTTTTTTGGTGCGGAATCCACGGGCAGAAAAATGGAAAAATCTGATTTTCTTCGAGCATTTTCGGCCTTCTTGGTCATTGACGTCGCTACCTATGGGTAGGGCGAGGGGCTTGAAACAACTATGAGAGCTACACGAAATTTTTATGTTCCCAGTATACATAGATAGAGGAGTTTCACATATAAAAACAAGGAAATGCGCCTGGGCCACACTAGAGAAGTGAAACTTACGTTACATACATATTTATTTTGTCTCCTAACCAATATACATACATACATACATATGTACGTACATACATAATTTTGCTTTAAGGTTATACTTTTTGTCGGTTCGTTCTAATTACCTTCATGTTATTCTGTTTTTCTTTATCTTCATTTTTATCTTTATACTCTATCGATAATAATATCCAATAAAATATCGATAACAAAACCGACAAAAAATCGATAACAAAATCGATGAAAAATACGATATAAATTTCGATAGCAAAATCGATAATAATATTGGTAGCAAAATCTATTAGAAACTCGATAAAAGTATCGATAACAAAATCGAAAAAAATATCGATGAAAATATCCATAACAAAATCGATAAAAATACCGATAACAAAATCGATAGAAATATCCATAACTTAATTGATAGAACATTCCGAAAAAATTTCATTCAAATATTGCACTTTTTATTTACGCTCGCTAGAAAAAAGTTGAGTATGCAGTTTTTTAGCCCATTCAATTTTAGTACAATTGAGTGCAAGTATGCGGCAGCTAGGACTTACCATTGGTTTTTGGCAATTTTTTTTTTGAAAGTGTCGCACATTTTTTCCATATAAAAAAATTATCGAACATTACCATATCGCCATATTGTACATGGCCGTACTCGTATCTTACATGGCGTATAAGTAAAATTTTCCATTTTAAAGTATCAACTTTTTTTCATTCGCAATGCAGACTTAAAATGGAAATATCCCACAAAATGACCTGACCTAGAAAAACGGCAAACAGATCCGTAACCTGCGACCCGAAATTAAGTTTACGTGTTTCGCCGTTGTCTTTTTAGCGCCCCCACATTAGCATTAATGAAATCAAAGATTCTTTTTAGCATAAATGAAAGAGAAATATGTATATAAATGTTATTTATTGACACAAGCATCATGGCTAGCTCTGAACAGGTAAATACATCGAAGCAAATAAACTTAGTTAGGGTCCCCAAATGGTTGTGCACTTTGACAGTGTCACCTTTACAACTGCGCGTGCATACTCCTATACCTAACTATACTCGAATCTTTTCACTACTTCTTGTTTGTTTTGCCAACAGTTTGTCACAATTCAACTTACCAACTTATCATCACTGTGTCCGTCCATTGTTTGTCGTTTTATTAATTAATAATTCAAGTAAACTTTTATTTGCGATGGAAAATCAATGATTGTTAGGCATCAGTGACATAACGTGCCTGCCAGTACATATGTAGGTGTGTATGCATGTATGTGTGTGGAGGTATTTATGCGTCGCGAAGTAGACTTCAGCACATTTTCTCCTTCAACTCTTCTTCTCTCTTTGCCTAGAGATGAAACGATACCATGCAGGTATCGATACTTTTACTTCTAAGTATTTAGTATCGAAAGAAAGTATCGATAACTGAAAGCTATCGGATATTAAGAATCGATACCTACTCATATCGCTACTTTTAGCTATGTAGGTATTCCGTATGAACTAAATAAGTTAATTTAATTTTTTAGGTCATAAGTTAATGATTATCTGATTTGGCCCGACCACAGAGTGGTGCCATCTAGAAATTTTTGTAACGAGAATGACTTCAACTCAATAAAAAAATTCCAAACAACCACACTCTATAACTGTAAAAATGCATAAATCTCAATTTGTGATTAAGATGTTTTCTGTAATCAACTTAAGGTGGGGCATTCATCGCATTATATCGACTTTGGTGAAGTAATTGGAGCGTATATTCTTTGTATTATATCGATTTTGTTGCCATCTCGCTTATTTGCTGGCAATTAGGCAACCATGAAGAACAAGGCGCTTAGGAATAACGGAGGAGGAAAATTTGCCGAAGGTAAATTTGACCTAGTATCGGGTTTCGATACGAGAGTTTCTCTTTCGATACCTACTCAGTACTTGGTTCGAACAAAAAGTATCGAGTATGTACTTGTATTGTTTCATCTCTACTCTTGCCTAAGTAATTCATAAAATTTTCTGCTTGCTCCCTTTTGTCTACCCGGAGGGAAAGAAGTATACATACATATGTATGTATATTATAAGAATATTTAGGCAAAAGCTATAAGAAATCAGTAAAATTTATTACTTTCAAAGAATTTTATGAGCATTTTATAGCTGACTCCCACATTACAGCAAACAAATTCGTCTACAACAATGTAAATGGCTGTTTAACGTTCAGGCGCGTCCATGGCAGCTGGGCTAGTTGTAGTAGTTACTAGACAGGACCAGAGGCCAGTCGACGGCGGCGACTTCGGTATGCGACGAACCATTTTATATTCATTCAATATTTAACTATGATAAAAAGGTTGGGTAATAGTCGGACCAAGTGGAAAAGAAAGTTCATTGAGTGTCGGCATGCTACTGAGAAAACNCTCTGCCTCTGGCCGCTTTTCCACGTGAAATACGAGTATGTATGTATGTATTTAGTGTTCATTTGCTTGATTTGTATGTCTATGGAGTGGACTGGCGCTAATAAATGAAGTTGTAAACATTTACATCGTTTGCACATTTTTATGCATATCTACATACGTACATACAATGGGCTAGTTATAGCATTAGAAACACAAGTAACTGAAGTTAATATCATTACGTGTGAGCGCCAATTAAAGACTTTTCACATTTATTATTATTTTTTTTTAATAAAGTTTGCGCTTGGTGTGCAAAAGAGGTTTTTTTTTATGAAACTGAAATCGACGCAATAGGTAAGCGTAGGCAATTGTGCATTCCTTCGTATCCTTCGAGTAGTTTTATACCAGTTAGGTTAATAGTGAGGCGCCGGGAATTTAGATATTTTTTATAGAGCATTTGTTTGCACCTTTTTCCTGTTATCTTAACCAATCAAAGGCTGTTATCCATATCTTTGTGCACATAAGAAATGCGATTTTTACTTTTTACTGCTGTTTCAGGTTTGAGTTTTAGTTTTCATTCAACATTCTTACTCCATTATTTATTTTGTTTGGCGCTGTAATCACCTTAGACGTTTTGTCAGACTCCAATAAAATGCTTCAATGGTTTCTCGTCTGACACTTCATTTGATACCAACAAGAGATGGACGCGGACCTAATTTAACCGACTCGGTCTGGGAAGGGTTTAGGACACAAATTCGTAAAAACGCTCCAAAATATTAACTTAACCCTCATCTAGAGCAAAGAAAAAAAAATCACCATAATCTGTTTGTGGGTGAAATTTCTCCCACCCAGAATTTGTAGTTCAATTACATTTGGAATTTATGAAATTTATGAAAATAACTTTAAATGTCTTGTCAAGGAGCGCAATGGAAACCAGAACGGTGGTTAATTTAACGGTGGTAATTCGCATTTGATCCTGAACAACTCAATTCGGGTGTCTCCGAATCAAATTAAGCGCATAGTAATATTTATTGGCACACATTCACTTGGCAACTCCCGTGTGGTTCGACATACTCAGCGATCATACACTTGAAGATCTCTATTAATAGATTCTTGCAACCGTGGCTTATGTTCGTGCTGGCTCTTGAGACACTTTTGAAAATTGTGTAGTCTTTGGTGAGATATTTTCTGATTATATTCTATTTTATGCACGCAGAGTGTGACAAAGCTACCTACTTAAGCACAGGTACAGAATGTGGCGTGTGTGCTGATCATACACGAATTTATTAGCAGCAGCCCAGATACGGAAGTGCTTGATGAGTTTTCGCTTATCTGCAGCTAACTCATTACTGCTGAATACTGTTATGGTCTGATTATGGCATCTTAACGTAACTTACGGATCTCACTCAAAAGTTCTGTTAAATGGAAGTTGCTTATAATTGAACAGCCGAAACGTAGCGTAACTTAATGCCACGCTGAAATCTGTTCCATTTTGATTCTCTAAGTTCAACGTTCCGTTAAGTTAA
>NW_016180372.1:0-6794 GCF_001687245.7 Rhagoletis zephyria | reverse complement strand
AATCTAGCCAAAGGAAAGAAGGATCATAATATATATATAAAACGAGAACGAGAAACACAGTTTCAAAACTAATAGGCATGGGGGACGAAGAAAAAAATAAAAACTCTAAAAATTAAGTACTGGAGCTACAGATGGCATTATACGCCCTGAGGAGTAACAGGCCACAACCGCTAACTTACCCCATCTCTAGATACTTGGAAGTAATTTTAAATCATTTAGAAGTACGCCTGTGGTAATTCTGCTGTTTCAACTGAAAAATATTCCGATGGTAAATTCATTGCCTACCAAAGGGAAATCAGAATTTTTCAAACTAATCGGCTACAGCCAAAATTAAAATGTAATGGCCTAATTGTTCGACGATTTCACTAAGATGGCATGAGTTTGTGACTCACTACATAAGCCATCCGTCATTTGACTTTTAAAAAGCCTTTCTTGGGTTAGGCTTTTTTATATTTAACAGAAGCGTTAGTTTACAACGCGCGATTACAAGCACTAAAATCGACTAAAAGATTTTATTCTTCTTTTCGTTTTATTCGACTCCGCTTTACAATCAGATAATTGAAATAAAAGAAATCATAGGCTAAAGAATGGAAGAAAAAAGTAATAAATAAATTAATGGCCAGAAATTTTGCTGCTGCTTCTTCTATGTATGAACACCTTTTTTTTGTTGTTCACCCGTAATCAGTACAAGATATTAACACCATTGTGAGTGCTTAAAAGTTTCCACAGGTGAGCTTTATGTAAATTTGTGCATACATATTAAGTTGTCCATTTCAGAAACATAATCGTAAATTGAATACTTCGTCGTCTCTGGCCAAACACTTTGTCATTCGAATCGGCTAAACAAATTTCCAATAAAAATCATTTAAATAACAAAACCCAATAGAAAGCAAAGCGATGCAAAGAAAAAATAATACAACGAAGTGACATCGTTTAATAGACATCGGTGAGCACCGAGTTGCATTCGAATTGAGATAGCCAAGCAGTTTGTGTGACACTAAAAATGACATTTGACAGCTGACACAGCACTGGTCATCAATTACCAGAAGAGCGAAAGAAATAATGACAACTAAAAAAGAGGTAAGTAGTAGAAAGCAAATACATTGGGGGGAAAATACTGAAGGGCACGCTGAAGAAAGGGCTCACACGATAAAACAAATTGTCAAAAATACTAACAAGAAATACGTTGGGGGGAAAAAAAGTGCACACAAGTAAAACTATAAATCTGTATACAACAACAACGACACCTGGAGTGCAACTGGCTGGTTATAAGTACATATAATGAACCGTTTGAATGACATTTGTCGTTTGTTAAAGTATGTCGTTAATTTGTTTAAATTTGGGGAGCGAACATTTTTTCTGATGCTGCTTTTAATATTTAAATTTTATTCAGGAGTGTTTCATTTGTTTCTGTTCAAATATCTTGTGTGTGTGTTTTTTTTTTTTTTGATACTACAATTTCTGCCTGGGCCCTCAACGCAGCGGGCAGCAACATTTATAATTAAATTATTACACCAAAACTATAAATAAAACTGCATGAAAAGCAGCGTAGAGAAAGAGGCTGTATACGAATGCTTTATATATTAGCTCTAAATAATTTAATTTACCTGGCGGCTAATAAGCAATCAAAATAAATTGAATTGTGGAAATAATAGACATGAAAACATTTTTGTACATATGAGGAAGTTACAAGAATTTTTTTTTTTTTTTTTAATTACAAAGTTTTTAATAACAAAATAGTGGATTCCACTATGACAAAGTTATGCGGAATAGCAAAAGTTTCTTTTTCATTTAAATTGAAGCAGCGTCGAAGGCAAACAAGCCGTTTTTCAACGCGACAATACATATGCATGTAATTAAGATTCAATTATTTTGTTAGAGTTACGGACTTTCTTGAAGTATATCATTGAGAAATAGATAAGTGCGGAATTGGCCTATACCGATGGACGACCTGCCTAGCTCACATAGTCGTATTGTTGGAAACATAGATCACCCAACCAGGAACGGGTTTTCCGTGCTTCAAACGAGACAACTTTTCTTTTTATGTAGACTTAAGCTGTTCTTTCCCTTCTCTCTTAGAGAGTAAGCCAACCACGGAAATTTCATGCTCTCGAGTGGCGGGTTGATGAAACTTGGTGCGTTCAATATGATTCTGAAACCAAGCGTCAAAGCGCGGAATGCAATAATGGAAGACGAAAACCTCGCCACAAGTCAAGAAAACACGAAAAGTTCCTCAAACGGCAAAACATTGCTAACTAAATGCTTCGATAGCTTCAAGGTTGTGAGGAGTTTAATGGCTAGAATACTACGTAATCGATACGGATATTGCACTTAGTCACACATCGGACATTGGTAGTAAATTTTCGTCTCGAAGTAGAATATCTTGGCAGTTCTTAGAGGACCCTGGAATAGAACAAGACCAAACACTAACAGAAATATACAAGCTCGGTCCGAATGACTGACAGAAAACCAACAACGGAGCGAAATAATCGAAGTCCATCGATCCTGACAGTTCTTCCATCACCCGTCATAAATCAGAAAGGCTCGTCACTAATTTTAATTCACTGAAGCTGTTGAAGGCCTTCGACATGAACAACTCTACCACCTAAATTGAGAACATCGCGACGTCAAGGCCGCAAAGCAGACAATCATCAGCTGTATAAAGATATGAGCCGTCCAAACTTAGCAGAACAAAACGTGGAGTACCGCAAAGTAGCATCTAGCTATTGGAAATTGGCAGTAGTATGGCTGTTTTGTGAAAAGGGGCTGAATTTTTTCGACGGCGAACTTTCCAATATGCGCCGCAAAGTCCACACAGTATATGGACGAGGGCGACGAAGAGGCTTAGAGATTCTGATCGAAGACCAAACCAAAAGACACATTCGATTACTTACTCCCCTCTTTGAAATACTCTTTTCCGGTATGAGGCAATAAAAAAAAGGCATTGTAAGGCACTTGAGTAAACCGCTCAACCGGTCATGTTGGAAACCTCTAAACACCACGGAGATCGCCATCCACTCACAAAAAGCCTTTAATAGAACCGGACCACCACGTGGAACATGCGGACTTAAGACTTTAGAATCGGGGATAGGATAAGGCAAAAGTGTTTTAAAGAGCGAACATTAAAAAAAACACGAAATTGAAGGCGAGCTCAGAGCAGGCAAGGTGTGTGTGTCCAACATTCGAAAAGCGACAAAAGAGCGAAAAGGTTACTGTAGGAGGCCAAATTGATGGGACTTTACTTCAACATTGGATTCGTCACGCATTATTAGGATTCAATGTACGGACGTAATCCGACTATGTGACGAATTTCAGGCCTAACTATATACTTACCTAGCTGTGTTTTCTGTAATGATCTCAAAACTAAAAAAGCAAAGCTCTTCCTAAAAATATAAAATATTGCCATTTCATTCGTGTCTTCACAAGATATATCCCACTACTTAAATACAGTTGTGCCATGTAAATGCTTATCCGAATTTACTCAGAAAACGTTCTAAAGACTACGCAAGGAAATCTAAAAAATGTTAAACTTACGAACTCGTCTAAATATTTACGTTTTTTGTTTAAAATNACGAACTCGTCTAAATATTTACACGTTGCACGTTTTTTGTTTAAAATTAAAGGTATTCGCTCACTACAAAAGTCATATAACCCACTCCACTTTTTCTGCCTGTCTGTCAGTCAGTCAGTCAGCGCAGTCAGTTCAAGTGTTTCAACAAATCGCTCCAAAGCCCCGAAACAATTGTGACTTCCGTTGACAAATTGCGGACGAGTGTGAAATGAATGAAGTGAAATTGAGAAGACCAGTGAGATTTTCGACTCTAATTCTTTTTTTTCTCTTAATTTTATGTTTTGGAAAATGCTCTTGGAATTGAATAATGCGCTGCGTGAAATCTATACCACACTCATTCAATGGTGGCTTGCTTTACCGTGACGACAAAGGTATAATAAATTGGCGGCAGAAATTTGGAAAATGTTTTGANACTTACGAACTCGTCTAAATATTTACGTTTTTTGTTTAAAATTAAAGGTATTCGCTCACTACAAAAGTCATATAACCCACTCCACTTTTTCTGCCTGTCTGTCAGTCAGTCAGTCAGGGCAGTCAGTTCAAGTGTTTCAACAAATCGCTCCAAAGCCCCGCAACAATTGTGACTTCCGTTGACAAATTGCGGACGAGTGTGAAATGAATGAAGTGAAATTGAGAAGACCAGTGAGATTTTCGACTCTAATTCTTTTTTTTCTCTTAATTTTATGTTTTGGAAAATGCTCTTGGAATTGAATAATGCGCTGCGTGAAATCTATACCACACTCATTCAATGGTGGCTTGCTTTACCGTGACGACAAAGGTATAATAAATTGGCGGCAGAAATTTGGAAAATGTTTTGAAAATCAACAATCAACACAAAGCGTAAAACGTAAAATGTAAAAGGGATAATATTTCCGTTGACAGGGAAAAAGCAGGCGAAGCAAGCGAGTCAATAGTTTGCGTTAAATAGTTTTTGAGAAATTGCAGCTAGCTGCCATTGATTGTGCAGCGAATGGCTACAGTGATGAAAGAGACGAAAGAGGCGTGCGTACGGGTGCGGTTGAGTGGTTGTTTGCAGAGGTAGATAGGCTAGGCAGACGTACATATGTACATAAGTGGAAATCCCTAATGCCACATATAAGTACATACATACATATGGTATATATAAAGGAACAAAACGACCAAAAATAAAGCGGCAACTCATTGACTGGCGTCGTGCAACAAATCGTGAAAGTGACAGGGAGCATCTGCTGCCTGTACAACAACAACAACGACCACAACGGCAAACACTTTCTACTTTCTGACTGCTCGCCTTTCACCACACAATTCAACTAAAAACTCATTCAAATTTCTCCAATTTCAATTGCGTGCAACAAATACGAAAATATTTGACTTTATTCGTAGGAAAAAAATTGCTATTGCTGTTGTAGTTTGCTGTATAACATGCTATCATTGTTGTTGTTATTTCACCCATTTAATAATCATTTAGCATTCGAGTTGTTGTACGCTCGTGACTTTCGACGCTGCTCGCAACATGAGCTACATATTTGCTGCACATGCATTTGCTGTACAAATACGCCTTTCGGTCGCTTCATGTTGCATGCTGTTTTATGTACATACATACATATGTGTGCGTATGTGGTTGTTAGTTGTTAATTATCGCAACAAACGATTTTTCAACGCTCTTTTAGACAAAAACACTGCAAAGGCGGCATGGGTTTTTGTTTTTTTTTTTTTGCTTGACTTGCAACACATGTTGAAAATGTCATCGATACACGCTAGCGAGTGTGTGTGGCGTTCAGGCGAGTACTTGAAAATTTTTCCAAAGCAAAAAATCCCAAAAAACCCAAAAAGAAAAATATCGGATTTCATGAAAAATTCATTACCGCTGCGAGGCATGCAACACGATTTTTTCATTTGAAACAAGGCGCTGCAGACGAATGGCCGTTGGCGCTCTAATGCATTGCGGCATTAAAGCTACATAAATCAATTACACAGCGCGCACATACATATGTATATACTTTACAAATGAAAAACCACTACACATCACACATGTTTGAGTGCGTGATGTATGGGTGCGGCTAAAGGATTTCATTAGTCTGTCAATGTTGTCGTTTAATTCCCTGCTTAATCTTCTACTATTTCTACTTCTTTTTCCTTGGCTTTTTATTGACTTTTCTCTTCACATTTGGCTTTCTCGCCTACTTCAGCCAACTTTCACAATCAGCCGCTGCCAATCAATTCGAATTTTGTACGAATAACTAGCCAGCTAACATCTGTGAGATTACTGGTTTACATTTCATAGTGTTGCTCTTGTAGTTTCACGATACGAGTACTCGGCGATTTGTGTACGAAAGCGAAATTCCTTATAAACGTTGATTTCGCCAAATCAGCGTGAAAAGCCAATGATGACATTGGCAGCCAATGGCGAAAAAAATCAAAGGATCGCAATTGCCAACCCAGTGAACAGAGAGGTTAGTAGAGATTTCTGCAGCTGTGGCAATGCATTATAGAATGCAATAGAATTTCACAAGTAAGCGGAGGAATCAAAAATGTTTGAAGATCAGAAAGCCACCTAAGTAACACAATTAAGTTGCTCTTCGCTATAAGTGGAAAATGTAAACGATAAACGGGCCATACATGATCCGCAAGATTATTTCGTGCAATCCTTTAGTTAGGAGGAAAACCGCTGGTAGACATTTACTGCATCTTTAAAACGCTTGTAATCGTAGGGTGAGATAGTTAGGATTTTGGAAAAAGCATACAGATGGATAAGAAGGCATTCTAAACCTCTTAATCACCCCAATGAAAAACAAACAAATCAAAATACAGCTACCTAAAAATCTTAACGAAAGGATATCCTTTTCGTTATACGTCTTGGGGCCCTTACTGACATCCCTAAATTGGCGCAAGCAGCGCCAAGCAACTGTCAAAAGAGAATTCATGCCCTTACAATTTTTGTGAAGTATCCCACAATAACGCGGTGCTAGCGCCGATCAAATGAAAGTTTAATTTTTGACAAGGAAAGAAAGAGAGAAGGACAAACAAGTTAAAGAGGAAACGAGCATAAAAACGGGAGAAAACGAGAAAACGTCAAAAATTACGCCGCATTGATTTGGGTATAGCGCGCGCTGACACTCGCTGGCATCGGAAAACGCAACGTTTTGTTCTAATTTAGGGACGGCAGTTAAGGAAGTAATCCTAAATATTTTAGCATCGGCTAGTGAGATGCTCGTGAAATAATTTTGAACTTGCCCAAGACCTC
>NW_016180371.1:0-6795 GCF_001687245.7 Rhagoletis zephyria | reverse complement strand
ATGGGAGTCTCGTAAACTCATACTTCCCATTGTTAACTGAAAAAGCCGTATTTTCCATGTCACATTCCTTTAAGGGAATTTGATGTAAGCCACTTTTCAGATCTAGGACAGAGAAAAATTTGGCTACTTCCTGGTTGGGAAATTATTTCGTTAATTTCAGGTATTGGGTACTTGTCCGCTAATGTCACTGCGTTCAATTTTCGGTAGTCAATAACTATTCTGTATTTTTTCTGTGCAGAGGCATCTAGTTTTTTGGGTACTACCCAGATAGGTGAGTTATATGCTGATCTTGATGGTCTAATTATTCCATCTCTTAGTAGGGTTTCAATCTCTTGAGTNTTAGTTAGTTTTCTACACAGTGAGTGAGTTATATGTTGACCTTGATGGTCTACTTATTCCATCTCTTAGTAGGGTTTCAATCTCTTGAGTCACGAAGGGTACGGATAATATTTGGAATAAATAGGGCTGTCTGAAATAGTCTTAATTTCTCCCACCACAGTGGTTGTATAAGTGAGCTTTGCGTTAGTTAATGTCCTTCTTCTGGTGCAATGTCATGTGTTCTGTCCTAATGTAAATTTTATTAACGTCCGCTGAGAATTTCTGTTTAATTTTGATAACTGTACTGTTGCCAATTTTGAGTGTGTTGTCATGGATATTTATTATGGCAGACAAATCTCTAAAGGTACTGGCCCAATGCAGGCTTGCTTTGCTTGCTTCGCTTTCAGAACCGTCAAAAGTTATTTGGGGTATACTAAAACGTATGAAGGGTGGACAAATGGCAGCTTTGCTTTAAGCGCCTCAAAGTTTCAAATAAACAAATGTTTTATTTGAAAGCGTCTTGTAGGCTTTTGACAAAAAGGTATGTTCCCGTTCTAAATAAATTCAAATAAACTGCTGCTTTTATGAACAAAAATTTGCTAACGTAATTAAAAAAAATATGTATGTATAATATAAGTAATTCAAAGTACAATAAAAAAGATTTTATGTTTCCATATCTATATTTAACATGTCGCTGGCTTAAAGTAAAAAGTTGCTAAGTCCATTTTTTTAGATTTTACTGGAACTTTGAATACAAGATTTTGCGTGTTTAAAGCAAAGCAAAACTCCATACGAATCAATAGGATTCATTCTTAAAAGATTTCGCATTATTTTGGCCTTTTTGGATATTTGGGGCCTCTTTTTGATTTAGAAAATTTGTCTCTTATTGAATACAAACGAGAAAAAAAAATTAAACAAGTACCTTAATCCTTAATTTCTCTTGCTTCCTATATCAAAATATGAGGTTTCATAAAATGTAGACTTAGCAAGTTTTTACACAAAGCTAGCGACATTTATGATGTAAAACTACTGGTCAGTCGTCTCTTGAAAAATCGAATTTTTTTGGGTTTGTTGTTTTTAATAAATGTAATATATATAGTTATATATGTATGTATAATTATTATCATTCCTTTGAAATGCAAAAATTAATTTGCATTAATTTAAAAATAAATCTGAAAATATTGTTTTGTATCTTTTTTTAATTTTCTGGAAGTTTGTGGGGAAATTATTCTTAGTGTAAGGGAACAGACCTTGACTTTTTACTAGGAATGTTGCGAATGTGGAATTTTAGACATCCGCGGATGCAAATGCGGATGTCGAATATTTTTAAGAAATAATTTTGGTGAGTGCATTAGGTGATTTAGGTAAATAAAAAATGGAAAAGTTAGTAATTTTTAATAGTGGTTCTTTTATTTAGTACTTAGATTAAGAAATTGGAGCATTGTATTCAAGAAAGTAATTTCGCTGCCTTTTCCGATTACAGCCTGTTTCCTAAACGGTCGTAAATCAAGCCTGTGCACTAAGTAACTACTCGCTCGAGGCGACAAACATGAAAAGCAAGAAACTAGACAAAATTGTAAATTTTTTTCGATTGACGCTGCACCAGTTGAGAAGACTTTCAGTTATATTTCTTTTTTATTGCGGTGCAATAATTCCTTTTAGACAATTGCATCGGGGCTGCAAGTGTCGGATGTGTCCTCCTGACTTTCATCTTCACAATCTAGTATCATGGCAAGATCGTTGTTTAAACACCGTTCTGTTCAAATTTGGAAAACCAATTCTTTTGTTTGTTTCAGAATTTGGAGAACCTGTTACGTCATCAGCGTTTTTCGATTTTAGTTTTTGTAATTCATTTTTAATCCTGTCTTCTGTGACTGGTTTGAAAAATGTGTGCTTATAGCGACGTTGTGAATAGGTGGATATGGCAAATAAATTGTTATTTTCTAGGGATGAAAATTTCGAAGAAAATTCTGTTTTGAAAGTCGTGGCCAGCAGAATTAGTTTAAAATCCTGTTATTTTGTTAAAAAGTTACCCCGATTTTTATAATAATTTGAATTATTGGAATCACGGCCAGTATTGATTAGCTTGTATATAGTTTTATTTTTATTAGTTAGTTGAGCTCGGCTTTTCCTAGTTGCAGGCAGTCACAATTAATTACTCACCGCTGTCGGTACCACAAGCCATCAAAACCGTTTTGTTGTTCCATTCCATGCGCTCAATGTGCTGGGATATATTTTTTGATGTGGGGACTTATGATTCGATGAAATGCATCATAATCAATCAAAAAGTGAATTTTGGATTTTTAGGTAGTTAAGCCCTTTCCATACTATACTAACGATATATTGCATGCCAAGTCTACTGCTCAATAGATATAAAATTCACCTTGAATTAATTCTTATTTAATTTGTGAGCTGGCTGTCAACTTATTTAGTACATATCATTTCATCTTTATTGCGATGCGTGCTAATTTTGACAATTTACACAAAATTAAAATAAATGTTTTTGTTTCTGAGCCGAAAGACTAATAAAAGGGAACACGGAGCATACTAAGTTTTATGAGAAAAAAAAATTACACTTTTCTAAGAGCATCTCCACAGGCAAAAAGTGTTGGCTACAATTTTATGTTTGCCAGATATACGTTTTATCAGTGCACTTGCACAATATTCGCATTCGTAAAAGATCCGCATTGATTATTGCGAATAACGAAAGCGAATGCGAATGTTAAAATTTATGCGGAAGTTCCGCGGTTGCGAATATTCGCAACAACCCTGCTTCTTACCTACACAGCTGGTTGCTTTGACAGCGTTCCAAGCCGCCATTTGGCCAAACGAGTTTTTGAAGTAAATCAAAGCAAACTAAAGCAGGCAAGGCGTGCAAAGCAAGCCTGCATTGGGCCAACGCCTTAAGACTGTCGTTACCGAGGATTCCGTGGAAAGAACTCAATGTTGGGAGTAGAAAGAATATTAAATCCGTATCTTTTTTCCCGAAAATATTTACCAGAGTGTGGTGGGTGATTTCTACTTTTCCGGCTATGGAGTTTGCGAAGAAAGGTTGTTCGTTAAGAAGTCGTTTTGGAACCAGATGTGGCTGGATATAATTTTTACTAGAACCAGTGTCTAGCAATATCTTAAGAATGTCTCCGTTCTTCGTCCTGCACTCTATGTACGGTAACGAAGAACACGTCATTTTAAAAAATTTATGTCCGTAAAGTCAGCTGGAGTTTGTTCATAATCCTGAGATAACTGCAAATCATCTTCGTAGTTCAATGCGGTCTCATATTCGTCCATTGTAGGTGTCCATTCTTGATCATATCCGGTCGGAATCCGTGCTTCCTTGAGGAACTACAGGCTCATCACTCGAATTGAGAAATTCGTGGTTTGGATTCACTATATCATTAACTAGTTTCTGTCCCTCACTCTGAAAAACTGTTCGGACTATCCTGCAGATAGTCTCTTCTAGTCCTGTCATAGCACTGCTGCTGCTGGCTGTAGTGCCAGTGGTAAGTATGGAGGGTCTAAGAACTGACGGTATGCTATCCTCAGTCATTTTGATTGTCAAGTTATTCGCACTTTAATTATTTATTTTTTCCTATTTATAATCCGTTAAGTTGTTTTTTATAACTATGTTATTTAAAAAAAATTCACAAAAATTGTAATTTCATAAAAATTACTATTTGATTTTTTGTCACATAAACTAATCTATTGTGAATATTATAATTATCTTTTCCAACAAAATTCACTTTGTTCGTAAGGATTCTTACTTGCTTAAAAAAAAGTTCTTATGCTTTTCGCACCACTAAATATATTGCATTCACTTATAATTACATAAACTTACAAAATCAAATAAGGTTGCCTCCTGCGAGGCAATGGCCAGGATTGTTCCAGTTTGTTCGGGGATGATTCCCACGATGACTATGGCTCCTGTGTCCACACACGCTTTGTGTCCAGTGACTTAAGCGTTCCTCCCCAGAAATATTGTATCGCTCCAGTCGTATGATGTGATGTCCTGCCGCTGATTAGGAGGCCTTTTTTTAGGACATTTCTTTTTCACTCGCGACTGGGCTCCACGTCAGGGCGCCAGTTAAACTACCCGGCTTCGGTAGGTACAAAAAAATTGTTCCAGAGGAGGCCGGTCTTTATTTGTTGATATGAGTTTAACAACTGAACTTACACTTGTCTTAATTCTAAAGCTAAACCTACAAGTTAAGCCCGAGTGCTGTCAATGTGACAGGTATTTTGCTGATTCGGCGTTTCCCACGGAAACGCCAGTCGCTGCTCTGGAATTTGTTGCCCAACTTTTTGGTTGCGCGTGTAAGGTGTTGTATTACCATCTTCTTTATTTTGAGTTGTATGAATTGCTCATTCTTATGTGGGGTTATGTGAAGTATTGCGTTAGCTTACATACGTAGTTTGAATACATCACGGTAATTCATCTAAATGCGAAAATGCCTCGTAACCATGTAAACTTGGTAAACTTACTTACCTTTGTATAGAACATTATATAGTTGTGTAGTAGGGATGTTAATTTTTCGGCTTTTTCCGATCCCGAGATTTTCGGGATTGCGTTGTCACAATCCCGGTATCCCGGGATTAGTCCTAAAATTTATATATTCATTACTTCTCAACAACTTGAATCGAAAAAATTGCTTCTATGTTGTTTGAGAAGCTCTCCTACCATGAAATAAATAAATGGGTTTGAAACCTACCCTTTTATTTAAAGCGGCGTTTTTATTTTTTCTCTCTGACCGCAGGATTTATTTTGAAGGACTTTGTAATTTCAAAGATATGATTAATTCCAAAAATTATTAAATAAATTCAATGCAATGTAGAATAAAAATATGGATAACAAATGCAATAAGAAATTCCGTTAGAATTTAAAAAATTTAAATTTTTTGGATTCACAAGGTCGAATAGGTAATTTTTAAGCTGACAAAGTTAGAAGAACGGAATTCGAGCATTTCATCGAGCTTATATAAGCCCTTAACACATAATTTTTTCAGAAACATATATTGCGAAATTTCAAGGATAAAGTTTTAAAATGACATTTTCAATATTTACCACCCCTTCCGCACCAGAAACTTGAATCTGTTTAAATTCTACAGGCTTTCTTCATTAATTTTATACCCATACTTCTTCTCTAAGCACATTTCTCTGAATTTTTTAGATCATTTTTGAAATACTGACGTCACAGTGAAAAACACAATTTTACTATATTTGGCCCATGGTTTCGCGACTATATTGATATTTGTGTTTAAAATTTACTATCGCGCGATGTTATATATAAAATAAATACACATTTATAAAAAAATATTAATTATTAAATAAAAAAGAAATATAGCCAATACTGGTCAAGAAAAGGAGTTTCTATTATTGCCATCAGTGCATATTACAAATCCCGAAAATCCCGGGATTACTTTGCAAAAATCCCGCGATTTTCGGGACCTTAAAAAGTCCGGGATCCCGGGATCCCGGGGTAAACATTCCTATTGTGTACATATATAGCGTATTTAAATTCATACATAAATAAATTTACCATCACCCCAAATTCACGCTTTCATTTAATATACCGGAGAAGAAATGTTTGCAGCGCTCTACAACTATAATATAAGATTGTAATTAAACGAATTTCGATACAAAAACAAAATTTGCCTAAGTACATTAAATGTTCATTTTATGAATTTATTTTAAGGCAAGTCTAATGGAAGTAAGTTTCTACTATTCGCAATCTGGTAGTTCTTGCTTGTGTTTGTAAGTGGTTTTGTGATACTGAAATATTTTCATTGGATTCATCTAAATCAATATTTGTTTCAATTGCTTCGGTTACTGGAACATTAGCTTTTAATAGGATATTATGGAGCACTACACAAGCGTTTATTATTTTTCCTGCTTTTTCTGGTCCATAGCATAAAGTTCTTTGTCGAGATAAACATCGAAACCGGCCTTTTAAAATTCCTATGTAGCGCTCAACTACACATCGCGTTTTCTTATGTGCCACATTACATCTTTCTTCTGCTTCATTTGCTGGATTAGCTATAGGAGTCATCAACCATGGTTGGAGTGGAAATCCCCTATCCCCTAGCAATCATTAATTACGATGACCTCTCGTGTACTTTTCTTTTAGATAGTTATGAATTGCCGAAGTTCGCCAGATGTATGTATCATGCGACGTACCTGAAATTTGGTGTTTTGAATCGCAAATACGTAATAAGTTGATGGAATGACCACCTATAGATGTACACAATTGACTGAGTTTAATTTTTCAAATTGAAAGTACAAAGAACTAACCTTTTCTACAGTAGTATACACTTTCTAGATCTCCTTTAGGTGCTATAATTTTGATGTGACTCCCATCCATCAAACCAATTATACCCGGGAAAATATATTTTTGGCAAAATTCCGCTTTTATGCCAGGTTCCTCCGCTTCATTTGGAAACCGCACGCAAGTCGCTTGAACAGTGTTGAGAATGGTTGTGACTT
>NW_016180370.1:0-6796 GCF_001687245.7 Rhagoletis zephyria | reverse complement strand
CCCACTTACTTGCTTCATAGGAATCCATGGCTTTATTATCAACAAATTAGTATATTAAAACCATAAACAAATTTATGCAAAATGCATCTACACTGAGAACGGCGCAAATTTTTACAAGCACGAATTGTCAAGTTTACATTGGCTGTAGAGACTTGGTATTTGAATCATGAAAATAAATTATTATTGAAAATAACGCGTCAGATTCTTGGCTTAATAAAAATAATTTTTTTTTTTCCATTCGGCCAGATTTAGGTTACAAGGACTATAGAGCATATTGTGTGAAACCCTAAAACCCACCGTCAGCGAATCGATTGGGATTTATACATGTTGCTATAGACCTCAAAAACCCACCATAGACGATAGGTTGGTGATCCATACTTCTCAAATATGTATGTATATATGATAGCCGTACAAAAAGTCCATCTCATGGTCTCCGATAAGCCCTTCAGTTTCAACAAATGTGCTGCGGCGGTTTGATCGTGCGCATTCTTGTTGAGCTTGGCTTTTCCCATCGAATGTCTCGTAGTTTTACGGAGTGCTACATTTATATTTAATCCTTTCTAGTAGTTAGGATAGGAGCTCTGCTCTAAAGTAATAACTCAGGTCATAAATAAATACCTTTATCCATCCGCAGAAAGTCAAACGATTGGCAAAGGTCACAGGATTCTGAGTTTTCGCGGCTACTGGCCTTCATACAAGGATGCGCCTTGGTACAAATATTTGTTACCAGTTGTCCACGGGGCGTCTTCGTTGGATCTTTTTGTGGCTTACATCACTCTCTTTGAGGCGCAGGCTTGCTTAGCAGCGAAAAGTTTTGTTTTTGTTGCATCAATAATTGGTGCCACGACTGGTCGATATAGAAAACTGACGTATGCGACTAAGGCTTAGTAGCTGCAGAACTTGCCTAACCTACAATGTGTTCCGTTCTTGACGGAGCCTTATAAAAGGCCCCAACTAGGCTTTCGTATTCATGAATAATATGACAACTTCATCCACCATTTAAAGTTTAATGAGAAAGGGTTTCTGTAGGAGTTTTCGGTAAGGCGGACGGTCAAGATAAGTTTAAATGGTTGCGGTGTAGGAGCTCAAATTAGCCGCAAGTAGGCTCTTGTAATTCTTATGGCTCATCGGTCTAAAAAAATAAACTCTTAAAAAGTTGAAGTTACACTACATATGAGGAAATCGATATAAGCGCGAAACTAGAGCTCAAATATAATAAAATAGCGTTTTGGTTTTTCCGCAGAGCGTTTTTTAAAGGACTTTAAAGTTTCAACAAGTGGTTAAAACAATCGTATAAATTTAAAATTATGCAAGGTATGAAAATATGGGTATCAAATCCTAAGGATATTTTTTTACCTACTTATCGTCTGGTAAGACACCTCAAAGATGATCTTTAAAGATTCTCTGCTTGAATATCCTTATTAATTTTCATTAAAATCCTTTTAACTTTTTATATGCAGTATCAATAATCCAAATTTTATCCCTCTTCCTTCATTACTCCAGGTTATAAAGGGGTTAAGGATATTCCCTAAAAGTACAAGCATGCTTTATAGTTNTATGTGCGAAAGTGGCTTCACAAAAATGTCATAATGTATATTAGTATGGGTATCAAATTAAAGAACGATTTTTTTTTTGTAGTCATTCTGAGGTAGAAAATCTTTCCAAACTTGACTTTTTCATTTATGAACGGTAGAGGTTCCAATTTGTGTTGGTGCTAGTGCGTATAAAAATTCACGTAACATATTTTTGTTAACGGATTTCAATAAAAATTCTCAAGGATTTTCAAGGACAACGACTTGAAAGAATGTTTTTGAGGTTTCCAACGAAAAAATGACTACGAAAAAAATATTGTTCAAATTCTTTTATTTGATACCCATATTTCTAACCATTAAGGTCTTTTAAACAATATTCAGACGTTCTGTCCAAAATGTACATAGCACGATGGAATATAATTAATGCCAAATTCCGATGTAAAAACAGTACCGATTTTTTTTTTTGT
The DNA here is from genome assembly GCF_001687245.7 of Rhagoletis zephyria. Taxonomy (NCBI): domain Eukaryota; kingdom Metazoa; phylum Arthropoda; class Insecta; order Diptera; family Tephritidae; genus Rhagoletis; species Rhagoletis zephyria. The sequence goes on along the minus strand of NW_016180370.1, from coordinate 4,797 downwards.
ATGAAGAGTGATGTACCCTAATGCACATAAATAGAATTAATGTGTGTATATGACTGAAAGTTTTTAATAACATTTTTGCATTGCTATTTATGCATAGTACATATCTACCCTACCTATCGGCTGTAAAACTCAAAGCTCAAAAACTCACCAACTGCACGTCATGCAAGACAAGCGACATTCTGAATGGAGAAGCATCGACTAAGTGCCTTTGACAAATGCAACAGCGGCCGCCTGCCATATTAGTTTAGAATGCAAAAACTTTGATGTTTTCATGGGGTCGTGCACATGCTTTCATGCTAAGCCAAACATGTGTATGTAAATATGTATGTATTTTGTAGGTAAGTATTCAGCCATAGCCGCTTGAGTACATATGTTGCAGTTTATAATGGTTTTTAAAAGTTTATCAATGAATTTGAGCCGCATAGTGTATCAAATAAAGTGACTTTTTAGGCTGAGAGTTGGGACTAAAAATACAACGGCAGAGGACATAATTTGCAATACATGAAAGTATACTCGTATATTCTACTAAAAAAAACACCGTTTGCTCTTAAATAATGGCGTACAACAAAGATGAAGGACTATTTGCGAAAACTCTTTGAACTTGTTTGACAAATGTTGGACTTGTATGAATTATGTACATACATATACTTATGCTGGATTTCCACTAGGCATAAAATGACAAAAATCACAAATGACAAAGTCGGGCATTAAAACATAATCGTGCCATTAAATTAAATTCTTTCCACATGGGATTTTTTTTAATGGCAAAAATTTTTTGTTGTTTCAATGCCAAGTGGAATTTCGGCATTACATAAATATGGTCAAAAGAGGAAGTAAAGACTTGGTTGTCGTTATGTGAGTGCCTTTATTAACCTAAGCTGAATGTATATAATTTAGCATCGTTTAAATGTCCGCCACGGCTTTTTATGATGACACGGCTGCGAATGGTCAAATTTTTAAACTCTATGTCGCATGGATCCGCCTGATTTGGAGCAATGTTGACTTTAAGAGTATGGGTCTATTGCGACTTATTAGCATAGACATGCGAGTTTAGGAAATCCAGCAAGAATTAGTCTAGTGGAGTCACGCCATCTCTGAGACAGATAAATCATGCCCTCAAATCGTTAGTGGCGTCCGCATTGTGATGCTCTAATGATTTGGCAACAACATCGCCAAAATCTACCTTCGCCAATTACAAAAAATTTCTGTATAAGGTATGCTTGTGTCGATATAAGTATAAGTTCGAGCTAAGCCCGCCACAGTATCCATACCTTAGTTGGACCAGAGTTACGTGGGTCCCTTGAAACAGCAGAAACTCTTTGCCTGCAATGAGTGGTATTGAACTTCGATTATGGAATTCGCTGGACGAGGGCTGGTGCAGGTGGTAATAGTCTCTCTGTGAATGTCGTTCATTGACTCTCTGCATAGGTTGGATCAAGTGGCTATTGTACCTCGTGTTGGATCTTATCTCAGCATTATGTTGTGTTCCTTATTCGGAGCATATCTAGGTCTCTCTATGTATGTAAATAGCTCTCTGAAAACATCAGCAGGTAGCTTATAACTGTTTGAAATCCTGTGTTGTGGCACATCGCTATTTGCAATCTACTATTTGCCAGTAATAAAACTGTTTCTGCATTGTTAAAAACGGATCGAAAATTGACGTGTATGGTGCTAAATAAATATGTACATATATGTAGTTGAAGGAAAGAATAAAGGCTTATATAATAATAGTGATATGTGAAAACGAAGATGAATATTAGATTAAATTTAAATACTTAATAAAAGGATAAAGGTGAATTAATTGTTGAAGAAAGTAATAAAGACAATAGGACCGATAAATAAAGGGATTAACATAAAAATTTATAACAATAAAAATATAATTAAGAAAAATGCTTAAACAAGTATTAGATAAGATAACGGGAAAGAGGGTGAGAGATAGTGGGATAGAGATAAAGAAAAGCGACATACACAGATAAAGATAAGACATGTATGGTATGTCTCGTTATGTTACTCACCTCACTTTACTCAACTCAACTCACTTTAGTTCATCTCAACGTACCTAAGCGCATCCACCCTTAACTCACCTCACTAAAACTCACCTCACTTAAATTCAACTCACCTTAACCCACGTTAACTCATTTAAACTCACCTTACCTCACCCCACCTAAACTTAACTCACTTCAACTCATACCGACCCACCGCACGTCACTTCAATTAAAGTTTATTTCTGAATTGATCAGCGAATGAAGTCACAAATATAGTTGATTTCTGATTTGATCAATTTAAAATCATTAAACCCAGTGTTCTGTTATGTTTTATTAAGCTATTTTAAGTTCAGTACAGTTATAAAAATTATGGAATGATTAGCAAATGAATTAACTATTTTTTTTTTAAATGCAACCTGTTTCTCAATAAGCACTAACTCGAACATCATGCGTTCATTAATGTGAAAAACAAAATATTTTTAAATATTCATTAAGTGCACTTCACGCACAGTTGGCTGGTCATACATGTATGCAATTGAACGATCGGAGGTACAATTTTATTTATAACAAACAAATCGCTAGCATTCCATAAGCATTCCAGAAGCATAAATAATTTGTATACTCATATTTTTATGCGTATGAATAAAAAATTTAATTAAGTCCGATAATTTGTTATTGTAACGTTTATACTTGCACCGCATCACCGATGTTCACAGAAGATTTTTGCGCATTTACGTTTTACTTTATGAAATTTATCCAATGCACCTATTTGTTCAGCGTTGTGGAGCACAAGTTTACTTACCAAATCCTATACACTGACATTTTTTTTTATGATCAGCTCTATGTAAACTCGCCATGCAATCCGGCCATCGTTGATTGGGTTAGGAAATCTCCGGATCGAATAGCGAACGCTTATGTTAACTGCACTCACTTCCTGTGCTATGTATTCAAGTGTGTATGTGTGTGTGTGTGTGTTGATATCATGGCGGGTGTACTGCTACGCTGTTAATTGGCTTAAAATCGATTTTTTTTTCTCTATGCCTCACACCAGTGATGGAAAAGTAGGCACAGTAGTGATATTTTTGGCACTTTCATTCAAATAGGCACTTTCGGCACAATTCATTCAGTTTTGGCACAATCATAAATTATAGAAATTTGGCATTATGTGCACATTATAGAATCGAAAACTGAAAATTAAAATCACATAAAAATTAAAATAAGGGCCATTAAATGAAATTTAAAAAAATAGTAATCAATGAAAAGGCGAAAGGCCAAAATTGGTGAAAATGTCACACCGCTATTATTTTGCACATAGGTAATCGTGTCCGAATAGATATTTTTCAACATTTTCACTTTTTTTCTGGGGAATTGATGAAGCCAAGCTTTTCTGAAAGTCTGGATTGTATATATAGAAAAGTAATGTCTCAGNGTAGTGATATTTTTGGCACTTTCATTCAAATAGGCACTTTCGGCACAATTCATTCAGTTTTGGCACAATCATAAATTATAGAAATTTGGCATTATGTGCACATTATAGAATCGAAAACTGAAAATTAAAATCACATAAAAATTAAAATAAGGGCCATTAAATGAAATTTAAAAAAATAGTAATCAATGAAAAGGCGAAAGGCCAAAATTGGTGAAAATGTCACACCGCTATTATTTTGCACATAGGTAATCGTGTCCGAATAGATATTTTTCAACATTTTCACTTTTTTTCTGGGGAATTGATGAAGCCAAGCTTTTCTGAAAGTCTGGATTGTATATATAGAAAAGTAATGTCTCAGGTTTTCCAAGTTGGCGATCTTAAGTCCATTTTAAATTTAAAATTGTTGGTCACAGTGCAGCATTTAAAACAATTAAATTAAAAGTGATTAAAATGCAAATATGTTTACATACAAAAGACATTTTTTCAGACTTGGGGTCCGAAGAATATGAATATGCAATTTATTTTAAGCGAAAACGGCCGCTAGAGTGCGCAGTAAAAAATTATATCCAGAACCAAAGTACACCCAGCAGCCGCGATGTTTTTGGTAAAAATAAACGCTTTTTCGTAAAAAAAATAAACTTGTCCTTGTGCCTGAATACCCCCAGAAAGGTCTTTCGATGGTTTATATATTTGCATTTTAATCACTTTTATATATTTCAAATGCTGCTCCGCGAATACTATATGCAATTAAAGAAAAACTTGGTTTCATCAATTCCCCAGCCGACTTCCGAACAGTGTAATTAATAATAATTACTATATTATTTCAGTGTACTGTAAAAATACGTACTATTTTTGAAAAAAAAAATGTTGCTTTTAAAAAGGCTTAAAAGAAAGCAATTTTAATTTTGTAGTACTTTTAACTCCTTTTCGGCAATATTTTTGCAGTCGATTAGGCACATTTTGAAATTTTGAAATTCCAACCCTGCCTCACACATACAATGCCATTTGCTGTCATGCAGTGCAATATAGCACGTAGATAGATAGAACACAAACAAATGAGTTGCAGCAACAGCATGCAATTGCAACAGCAAGCAATATAAGGAACAGCAGTGGCAGCAGCGAAAATGAAACAAAACAAATACAATACCAACATCAATAACGCCAGCCACCATCATCAATATAGTCTGAAACGACATTTGAGTAACTAACTACATTCACTTTTTCCTGCTGCTCGCTGTGAAATAATGCAATTTTTTCGACCGCCCGCTGACCATTCGCTTGACTGACTACGTAACGAACAGCCTGTTGCAGATAGGCGATCACACAGACATAGGTTTATACTAGAGTCCAGCGCAATTGTATTTGCCGCATTTCATTCAATAA
>NW_016180369.1:0-6797 GCF_001687245.7 Rhagoletis zephyria | reverse complement strand
AAATTAAATGAGATTTAAACATGAACATTCTTGGCTGCGACCAATTGTAGCAAACATCTTTGCAAGCTCAGCTACAGCCAGACATGTAAATGTGATTTCAAATGTTCAGTTTGAATTGTGTGCAAGCAGTAAGTCGACTGTCCGACTTCGCATTTAATTTCAACTACTTTAAAACNCATCTTTGCAAGCTCAGCTACAGCCAGACATGTAAATGTGATTTCAAATGTTCAGTTTGAATTGTGTGCAAGCAGTAAGTCGACTGTCCGACTTCGCATTTAATTTCAACTACTTTAAAACGAATTTGGTTTACACAACTTCAAAGTCAGTATGTTTCTTTTGAATATGCTTGTATTCTGCACTTCACAGATGCTTTTTCATATTTCCAAGACACAAATTGTTTTTTTGAGCAAAAAGAGTATAGAGGCTCGAAACATTTACTCATAGCATTTGTTTTAAAGTAGTCTTTCAATTAGTTGATTCAAAAAAAAAAAATCACTTGTTCACGTCAGGGAAGTAACTGGTAATTTAAGCACAAGAGCTGTGAAGTGACTTATGCCACTTTCAAAATAAACGGCTCATATGCAGATCTAAAGTGAGCTAACACAAAAATCAGATCCGGAAATATAACTTCTTGTGGTTCGTACAGATTCAACTGCTGTGGCTGTTTTTCTGATGGCAGGATATAATACTTCGTTATGGCCTCATTCACTACCAGACCCACGCGCTTTGCTTTCCTATCTTATTACGAAATGAAAGCCGAAAGAAGTCCAGCATTTCCCGAAAGAGAATAGGTTAATCAAAGAGACTTATGTAAATTCAAAGTTACCGCTAAAGTACGCTAGTACCGCTAGTACGCGGTAACTGTTTGCAAAATTAAAAAAAAAAAGTCTCGTAAAATTTACGTGGTGGAATTTTTATATTATTTCATACCTAAAATCTCCGCAAATTAATAATTTTTTTTTTAGGGGAAACCATCGCAGGCCTTTGTAATGTAAGTTGTAACTTTCTGATTTCACAAACTTATCTTTTTTTGGCATTTTTTTTGCCAGTAGAATTAAAAATAAAAACAGTAAGGCGAAGATATCTTAATGCACTGCTGTCACTGCTAAATTACTACTCTACATAAACTTGAGTTGATCACTGAAAGCTTCTACATTTGTAATTATAATAAGGCGTATTCCAAAACCTGTCCCAAATTACATTTTTCACGCACTCCTACATAATTACAGAGCCAAGAACACTTAAGCACAAATTTTTGCACAAATCATAATTAACAGCCTTCCTTGTCATTAATTTAGGTTGCCACTACCATTTACCTGCTTTACCTAAAATATGGGTATATTAACGCAGCAAATGGTTTCGGACACTTTCAGGCGGCTGCTGATGAATTTTGATGACGGTGATTAATTTTATGCGCGCGAGCCAACGCTTCCATTGTACATACGTGTATACATTAGGGTGGTCCAAAAAAAAGTAAAGTCGGAGTTCTAATGCTCTCAACCCCTAGGATTGTTTTATATCGAAAAAATATATCCCTATTTTATTTTGAAATCAACCAATATTTAGAGGACGCTCAAGGTGCTCAAAGTTTTTCATGTATTTTACATATATGAGAAAAAAAACACTTTACGTAGAGATGGTATGGAATTCTTAAAAATCAATATTTTCGATTGAAAAATTCTGATTCTCTTCAGGAGACTTCCAATAATAATACCCAGTTGTTTATTTAACAATTTTTTAATACTAAAGATTATTTATTTATTCCCCCATTGAATTTTCTGGGGAATTTGGCAGACCTATTAAATATGGTCGGCCGCTGTGGTGTAGTGGTAGGCAGTGCGTTCTTTCCGACTTTGATTTTGCACATGCACTTTTGGACCACCCTAATGCACACTGCATGTGCGTGTGTAAAAGCTCTTTTGTGTGAAAACGCGTAATTGCTGCTGAGTTTCTCTAAAGCAATTGATTGTTGTTATTTTTTTGAATGTGGCCTAGATAATTTTTTGTCTTCTACAATTCTACAATTGTATGCGCTGTTAACTGGAGTAAATTTGTCTTGGACATAAAAAACAAAAAATAAAAATTTGAAATCTGTGGTATCAGTATTAAAGCTGGGACTGCTAACGGAATTTTCATGGTGCGGGCAACGAACAAAACCGCCCACTTCCTACGCTGCGAACGGCATCTGCCGAGCAGTCAGCAGCAATACAAAATAGCCATACAATATAAGCACACGTATGAGTACGCCAATTGTACATACTCGTACAATATGCAAACGGTACAATATGCACGACCATTGTGGTTTGGTCATAGTCAACGGTTACTCAGCGAGCAAAGCATTCAATTCACTTGCAGCTAAAAAGCGTCTATACAAATACAAACATGTGTGCATTGACTGGTATGTGCTACCATTTTGGCCACATTTATCAGTGCATAAAAACGCACTGTGCGCAAATATTTGCAGCAGCACACACCTTCTTAGCTCGTGCCGTCACAGCATAGCTAACGGACGCATACTGACCATAGCGCGCTAACTGGTGGACGGACTCCTAGACCCGTTGAATTGGTTGGCATTCGCATTGCTGGTAGCTGGTATTAAATGTAACCGCTTTGTGGTTGCACTTCTAGCTGTTGTTGTTGCCAACTACTGCGCTTACTGAGCATGTGATTTAGTGAAATGATTTTCGATTGCAGCATATTTTGGTTCTACTTCGTGGGCATGCAGCGTTAGCCAAGCAACCAGCCAACAGACTGCATGCAGCAACCCAAAGTATTTGCTTCCTGCTACGTCGCGTAGCGTCTAGCGTCTGTGTCGTGCAATAAATTGCTCAAGCGCGCGGTGAAAATATACTCATCTATTGAATATGGAATTTTCTACGATCTTTCGCTGCTTCTATTTATTTATTTATATTTAACTGCAATAATGCTTCCTACAAAATTCTATTTATTTCTTTTTCGTTTTCATATCCGGCGTTCTAATGCCGCAGCGCGCTATGCCCATTGTATGCTCCTCTGCCGCAGATAGTGCTCGCTTTTAGATAGTTTCTTAGTTGCAGATAACTGAAAATTAAGTTCATTCTAATTCGTTGACCGTAACGCATTTTAAGTTGAGTTAAGCAGTTGCAATTGCCTCGCAGTCAAGCAGTTGGGCGGTGCGCTGGTTGGACAATCGGCGCAATCGGTGCTGCTTACGTGCAACATTGTTAGTCAAATACTATTTTTATTCATTTGATTTTGCTTTTTATTTATTTATTTTTAGTTTATTAGGCTATCATCCTTAAGCTATTCCAATTCCATTGTTTGAAGAACATACTGCAATTTTTTTTGTTTTTTTTTTTTAGCTGGTATCGTAGGTAAATACGCCGAGGTTGCGTCTAAACTAAAATTCGAAATAAGATGGGGAAACATTAAACCGCAGAGCAACACATTTTGCGCCACACTAACTCGTTGATACACGGTAGAAAATCTTAAAATACTACCAAAACAGAAAATGACTAAAAAATAGACTGATAGAAGTTTTAACTCCGATTTAGTAAATCGCCACTCTAGCTTATAAAACTCATCTAAAATTAAAACTCCACAAAAATTACAAGTGGAAGAACTAGAAGCAATGTTTGAAGCTCAGCTCGTTTAAAATTTATAAGCAAATCATGCTGAAATCAAATAATTTCGCTTTGTAAAATCTGTCAATAAATTAAATAGAAATGAGGTAATTTATCATAAATCAAGAGTTAAATGAAGAAAGAAATTTTTCATTTATTTTAGCCCCCACTGTTGAAGAAATTTGAAAAAGTGCCTAAAGGTATGCAACCATTTGTTTTTTTAAATCAAGTACAAACCACACACTCGTACGTACACGTGTTAATCGCATATCTATAGAAAGTATGAAAGAAAATGTGAGCTTACTTGATTTATGTGACGTAATTTTATCGAATTATCTCTTTCCGTAACGGTTTTGGGGAGTTTCTTAAAACTTTAAAAATTATTGAAAGGATTTACTACGATATATTTTTATTTTTTATTCAAAACTTTTTTAAAAGTAGGACTTGGTAACTCCGTTTTTTTAAACTAACATTCAATTACGAAATCTCCAAATAATTGTTGTCAAACGTTTACGTTTATTTCTTTTTTAACCGCTAACCCAAAAAAATTTGCTCAAATTAAGTTTTTGTTTTAACTTAATGACCAAAGCAAATGAAGGCAAATGTTAAGAATTATTGAAAAATTATATAGAGGGAGTTGCATCAGAAAAGAGTGGCCATGACCTTAACTGTAAAACAACTTAACCAGCCACAGCTTGCACGCAAGGTAAAACTTCACCCACAAACAAACACACAAGTGCAGCGCCGAAAACGCCGCTCGCTAATAATTAATTTTTATGTGATTTTAAGCGATTGTAGTTAACTNTAAAAAATTCTAAAATGGTTTTTTAACCGCATTGCGTGCAGCTTTTTTTAGTCTGCGCACGCGCAACTGCTGCTATTGAGCTATCGAATTATAGCTCCAGAACAAAGAGTAAGTATAGAAAAGGTTCTATTAGAAAAGCTCTTCGCGAGCTAACCAGTGGCAGTATCAGCGTCTTAACACTCAGTCGCTATGCAGCATGAAGATCAGGTGTTTGTTCGTGTAGGCTTTCTTTCTCTATACAGATTTGCTTTTGTGTTGCATGTAATCGAGTAATTTCATAGTTTTAGCACTTACTCTCTGCTATTGAAATATTAACACTTGACGTTTCTATTACAAATTGGCATTGAAGTATGTATGCCGCAGAGGCAATCACAAATTCTTATCGAATTCCTGATCCTTGATTAGTTAATGACCTCTAATTCGATGTATGAGTTTTTTAATTCCGACAAGTCGAATGAACCTCTCCCCATACATCTTTATCCAAACCTTATAGTATAGCTATTTTAAGTGTTTTCGCCGAATGTTCCAGATTTTTCAATAGCCTCGTGAACGAGGTTCTAATAAGCGTTAAGTATTTTAAGGTCTCTTGATCAATTTCTCTTCTCTGGGTTCACCACTTTATCGCCGTGAGGCTTAAGACCGGCAGAAAAAAATTAAGAATGACATATTGCAAATATAACTGCCCGAAAATCAAAAGTCAACGGAGCGGCTAAATTCTTGAAAAGGCTCTGGGTTGTGGCAAGGTGTTATGGACCCATGCTGATTTTCTGCCTAGCTGGAGACCCAGTCTTGAACGAAGTTCTCCGGAAACCTGGTTTTCTATCTAGCCTTACCTGTGCAAACGGACCTCTGTCCAGGCGAGCCTCCATTGTCCGATACTCGTGGGACCAAAACCCGACAGGGTGGCCATTGATGGGAGTCAGAGCGGGCTTAAACGACAGGACAGATTCGAGAACAAGTAACGTAGGGGACAACGTGGGGAGAGGAGGCCTGGGTAGACCGGTCTCCACGCGTTCGACAGCTGGAGCTGCTCACACCCCACAGCATCCCAATTTCAACGCGAAGGTAGCCACGTCACTGCTCCATAGGTGTGGGTAGTTATAATCAAGAAATCGACTACTTCGCCCCTAAACCCACCTTCGATAGGCTTTTTAAGACGAACATCCCGGCAACAAGAGAGTGGCAAACAATACCGTGGAGAAGGGGAGGAAAACAAATTTTACACGGACGTATCCATGCTAGACAACCGGCTTCGCTATGCAGTTTTCGTTTTTTTTTTCTAAGAATTAGCACTGGAATTATCCATCCAAATTCCGGACTACTAGCTATAAAAGAGTTGGCTTAATAAATATGCCGTAATGAAGACTTTAATCAATATCTTATCGGATAGTCAGGCGGCCATCAAATCAATGAGCGCGGTAATGCCTAGATCAAAGGTTGCACAGGAATGCCTGGCAGCTCTAAATGATATTAGCAAATCTTTTACTGTGTGAGAGGTATGATTGGGATACCCACGGGAACCTGCAAATTAGGGATTAGAAATAACATCATTCAAGAAGCCAATAGGTCATGGTCAGACGAGGGCGCTTGTACAACAGCTATGCTACTATTTATGGCCGCAAATTGATAGGAAAACAAACGAAGAACTGCTTAGCTTCCCAAGAGAAGACATTTCGATGGTCATGGCTTGTATAACCGGTCATTGGCTATTTGGTAGGCACGTTTGCGAGACTAGGAATTTTCTCACAGACCCACTGAGCTTCTTGATATATTAAAACGTATTTGAATCAAGACTATGTATGCTATAAAAAATATAAATTTTCTTATTGCACTATTTTTCCGTTTTTATAAATTTATTTCCGACCGTTTTTGATACAAATACTAAAGACTTACTTATGTCATAGAGCAGCTGTGCAAATTTTTATTTCTAAATTAACGAGTTATCCTACAGCTAAAACGAGTTGAATGCTATGATCACTAAACTCATAAATTATTTCAAGAAAGTGGTACAGCAAAAAAAAAAACAAATCGAATAAAGATGCCACTAAATTTGTGGCCCAAGTGTGGAATTTGCTGCACTTATTCAGCGCTGACATTAATTCAAATTGAAACTTAATCTCTTTCAGCAAGAAGCAGTAGGAAGCTTAAAAAGAACGAGATAAGCAGAGGAAATTTAATAAAAAAAATTAAGGTCTTCGCTTTGTGTTATCAGGACGCACACCACAATTTTAAGAGAAGCTCGGCCAAAAACTTATCAAAAGTGTAAGCGTCTAAATTTTTTTATACCCGAGCGCACTTGTGCACAAGGTTGTTTGTAACAGCCAAAACGAATCGAGATAGATATAGACAAATGTATACATAAATGATCAGGATGAAAAAAGAAATCGATT
>NW_016180367.1:0-6798 GCF_001687245.7 Rhagoletis zephyria | reverse complement strand
GTACAGATATTTGGGTTTTGCGTTATAACTCCTTTAATATTTCATAATATTTTTTTAATAATATAGTAGGAAGGCAAAAACATCACAGCTAACCGGCCAAACACATAAACTTAATTTTGGCCTCTAGATTACGATGCCGTTTTCAGAAAATCCTATAAATTCAAAATTTTGAGATTTTGAGATGGGGGAAGTTTTAGAGCTCTGAGAGTGAAATTTTCGTCGTTTGTAAGACTCTGCTCAGGCTTTGGGTAAAAGTTTTGAAAGCTGATCTTACTTAACTGGGACCTTTTAAATTCAATGGCGTACCCATTTTGCCAGATTGTCTCCAGTTCTTGAGATAATGGTACTTGTAAATTTGCTTCAATATTAACTTTTTTTTTAATATTTCTTTCAGTTTTGAAGTTATTTTACTAAAATTTTGCACGTGACTGTTTTAGTTATTACCTTAACTATATTTGAAAATTATCGAAGTCGCTTGATAACACAAATGTAACTCCCATACAACTGATTGTTCAGATATATGGTTTGCGTTATAGCTCATATTTTATTTCATATCACATAATGGATTGGTGAAAGCTTTCTCCTACCCGTCGGTTTCTGTTCAAAGCTGTTGTTCGTAAAAGTCAAAGTGATTGTGTAGCATATGGAATTACCACAAACGAAACCAAAGCCCGAAGTCAATTACATAATAAAAACAAAGATTTCGCAAATATTTCGATTGTTTTTATCAATTAATACGACAGCAATCGCGCGCGTATGATTTGGGTTTGTGTTTTTTGGCTACCATGACTTGCCAACTTATGTCAATTATGACGCGGTATATACCGCCGCCTATTGGAAAGCATCCCTGCAAGGAAAGCGACTAGTTGGGAACTAGCATTCCACCAGTTTGCGTTTCAGCCCAACTAGTTCACGTTCTATCCTTTTTCAATGTTAGCTACTGGTATTTTTATCATTGCGATGTCCTACGAGATGTTAATTGTCAGGCTTTGCATCAGCATCTACTAGTAGACCATGGCACCATACCAGTTGATGAGATAGTTTACCAATTCATCCCCCGGGAAAAGCATAAGTATGCCTTTTTGCTCGCGGCGCGCCGACAGTCGCAATGGCCGACAGAGAAGAGCACTCGTGGGGTGGGCCTGAGGTCCTAGATTTATTTATTTATTTTTTAATTTTGGTTTATTTATTTTTTAATTTTGGTTTATTTAGGGTTTTTATTTAAATTTTTAAATTCAATTTAAAAAACATATTTTTTTATAGCACAAGCATTTCTTCCCATATGTATCTATGTTTTTTCTGCAACGCAGTTAGATTTTCAACTTTGTTATTTATATTTAAATTTAAATAATTATGTTACTTACATTGATTGATTTGTTTTGAAAAATTTTAACCACCTCCAAGCGGCCTCGAACCTGCGATCTCAGAACCAGATCCAGTAGTCTTCACGTGACGCCACAGCCGACATTTGTAAGAAAAGCAATTAATTTCGGTTTATTTTTTGGCTTTGGAAATTCAGAGGCAGATGTCGCTGAACGCTTGAGTTCTTCGAAACCATATTTTAATATATAGTAAAACTTTTGAATAAAAATTGGTATATAGAACAATACTTTAATATATAGTAAAAATTTGGAATAAAAAATCGCGCGACTTTTTATTCAGAATGTTCACTATTTAAAAAATATTGTTTTTTTTTAACTTCCCTTTAAATCTTTTAACTTTCCCATATAATAACTTTTTTCAGAACCATTCCATCCGACTATGAAGAAATTTGGAAATTGCTTACGGAGTGAAAACCGCAACAGGCAATAAAATGCTTGGAAATATATGTAAGTAAAATAGCCTTCATATTATTATCCTTGCCGCACTCACATGCTTTTGTTGAGCGCGTTTTTTCGGTAAGGAATTCAACAAAAACTAAGATTCGAAATAGGATGAGGTTGGAAAGCCTCAATTCAATGGTTCGAATAAAGTTTTATATGAAGGCTAATAGTTTCTGCTGCAAAACGTTTCCAATATCAAACAGTATATTATCAAGGTTGAATAGATTAATATATGACAACAACAGAAATGTAAATAATTCAGACACTATAGGTGATTTTGAAGAAATTGTGGAAATAGCTGATCTCGCCTTTTTATAGGTTTTTATTTTATTTTTAGCGCCGAGCTCTTAAAAGCGGATTGTGCGATTAATCAATTAATATGAATAATAGATTTAATAATTGCGCAGTCCTATTGCAAAATGTGTTGAAACAAATATTTTTAAAAAGTATGCGTATTTGTAAAGAAAATTGTTTTTACATCACTATTATATAAGCCAATTGTTTTATTTGTTATTACCTTCTGAAGGTATTACATTCGTTTTTGGTTTTAAAAACTATATGATAACAAGATCTAAGTTTTAAAATAAAAGATTTGTTAATTCGATTTCATGAATTTTATTTAAAAAAAATGGCGATTTTTGGCGATTTTTTTTGCAGAAATTGCGATCTGGACACCCGGTCGCCAGTGTTGCTAGTATCGTCAGTTTCACCAGGGTCGCCAGTGTCACCAGTGTGGCTGTATTGTTTTATATAGAAGAGCACCGCAGACGAAATCTTCCGATTTTTTAAACTACTACCAGTCACTAGTGTTGCCATATAGTTTAATTTAAAAAAAGCAAAAGTTGAAAATCGCGCGTTGTTTTATTTCAAATTTTTACTACTTATAAAATTATTTTTTTTTAATACGGATATAAAACCATATTTTAATATATAGTAAAACTTTTGAATAAAAATTGGTATATAGAACAATACTTTAATATATAGTAAAAATTTGGAATAAAAAATCGCGCGACTTTTTATTCAGAATGTTCACTATTTAAAAAATATTGTTTCTTTTTTCATACGGATATACAACAATATTTTAATAGATAGTGAAATCGGCCGATTTCGTGTGCGGTGCGATCGACAAAAAAAAAGTCCGCTACTTTTCATTCGCGATCGAAAAAAGCAAAGAAATTTCCTCTCACTCAAATATGAGAAGCACGAGCATTGCCGCTTTCGGCCTCTCATAAATGAGAAAAACGATGCAACTAATCCAGTCGCGATCACTCACAACAGCTTATCGCGATAAACTTATCGCGAAAAATTTTCAACGACGTTGCATGGGAGATATTTTTCGCGTTTGTTTTGGGTATGCATTTTGTTATGCATACAGCATTCCTACATATGTATATGTAAGTAATGCAAGCAAATGCTTTTCGGTTGGAAGGAATGTAGGAATATGCACAAATATATGAATTATGGTGGTAATATATACATATGTATATACATATAAATTACATACATGCATACGTGTAGTTAAAGTATTTTCCAAGCGTACACTTTTCAATGAAATGGTGTATCTGCATGTTATTTTATTATAATGATTGCGTTTATTTATTATATCTAATAAATGAAACATAGTAGGGATAAGATTGACTAATAAGAAAAGTGGGCGTCTGGTGAAGACTGAGAGTAAAGAAAAGCCGAAAAACAATACATATAAATTTGTTATTTCTTTTATATGTTTTGATTCGCCATTATAAGGATATTAATAAGAAACCAAAAATATACACACGTAAATAGAACAAGTAAGAAAGTCTAAGTTCGGGCGGAGCCGAACATTAAATACCCGGCGCAAGTATTAAATATATGTTTTTTCATCTTTCCCAAAGCTACCGCTAGATGGTAAGCCGGTGTGTATCAATTTTGAGTAAATTAGCGTCCTTAAATTTCGAAATATTGAAGTTTCAAGCATTTCTGAAATTTGCCTTTATATGAAAAGTGGTCGTAATTTTAAGCTGATTCCAATAATTTTCAACGTTTTGCCTTTAGGTGGCAAGCACAATAATCATACCGAGTTTGGTACAAATTGGTAGAACGGTTACCGAGATACATATATGTGATCATAAGTGGGCGGTGCCACGCCCATTTTCCAAAATTTTATCATAAACGTATTTCCTGGTAAAGAATTGTTGCAACCATCAATTTTGAGTAAATTATCTTTAATATTTATTGATTTATCGAAGATTTCGTATTTCAACAAAATACCGTTATATGGGAGGTAGGCGTGGTTATTGTCCGATTTTAAAAATTTTCAGCCATTTGGTATGCTGTGGCAAGACTAACAACTGTGCCACGTTCGGAAGAAATTGGTGCAGCAGCTACCAAGATATACACATGTATCCATAAGTGGGCGTGGCTACGCCCATTTTCCAAAAATTTATAATATTCTTATTTTTAGTCTAAAAATTATTGTAAATATCAATTTTGAGTGAATAATCTTCAGTAGTTACTAAAATATCGCAGTTATCGTATTTCTGAAAATTACCGTTATATGGGAGGTAGGCGTGGTTATCGTCCGATTTTGCCCATTTTCAATACCATCCGTCCTACACCCGGCAGAAGTGCACATACCAAGTTTGGTTAAGATATCTCAATTTTTACTCGAGTTATCGTGTGCACAAACGGACGGACAGACGGACGGACGGACGGACAGACAGTCACCGCTTAATCGATTTCTCTTTTCATTCTGATCATTTATGTATACATTTGTCTATATCTATCTCGATTCGTTTTGACTGTTACAAACAACCGTTATGTGAACAAAGTTATAATACCCTTATGCACAAGTGCGCTCGGGTATAAAAATAATATGTATGGATGTATGTATAACTTAGAAGAAAACTCAATAAACGAAGGTCTGCACTTCACTTCCATGCACCCATGCATATGTATGTATATATGTGTGTATCTATATGCATGTACTTATATACATAAGTGCATAGTTATTTACTGAACAGTACCGCAGAATGAGCAAAAATTTTGCAGCACTAATCAAACAATAGCTAAAGCCTGATTTTCACTATGTCAAATTGGGTGGCATTTGTCGTCAAATAAATGAAAACAGATTGTCAAATGGGATTAAAAAGCGGTTTATCGATTGATTTGGATCCGGATAGTTCTTTAGTCCTGTACATGCGCTGTTAAATTGGCTATATGTCTGTGTTTGACCTATAAAATCATCGGTCAAGGTATGAATAAAGGAGATAAAGTTGCGTCAAAATATGTCGCCAAATTTTGGCGTCAAAATATGACATAGTGAAAACCAGTCTTAAGCGTTGGTTTTACTACGACCTTGGAAAGCATTTTATCCTGAAGTATGTATGTATGTATGTAGATACAATATTGCAGCAGCTTTCTACCTATATCAGTTGTATGGAAGCTATGGGTTCTAGTGAACCGATTTCGATGATTTTCAAAAATAGTTAAGGTAATATCAAAAAACAGCCATGTTTAGTGATGGCACGATTAATCGAATAACCGATTATAATCGGTTATTTTCATTCGGTTAACGATTTACTTGTATCGAAATTTTCCTTTCGATTAATCGAGCGATTAACCGATTAATTTTGAAAATAATCGAAACGAAATCATCAAAAACTGGCTACTTTACTCACACAATAATGAATCAAAATTCCGTAACAAAATTGGCATTCTTACCACTCAAAAATATTAGCAACAATAAAAGTGTCCATTCTACCGGGTACATACATATATATGTATACCTTTACTAGTTGGGAGACTTTTTATATTCTCGTATTCTGCAAATTTTTTAAACGATATTTTTGTAAAAAGCGCAACACAAGTTTAACCTAACAACTAAACAAATAAAACAACTAAAAAATACAAGGCAGGTATCCACATATTTTCATTTTATTTTCGGTAATGCGGTATTTCGCATTTGCTTCCACACGCTTTTTTATATGGAAGAAAATAAGCATCACCGTAANAGTAAGTGATACTTCAATTTTGCAATTTTTTATGCAAAAATTTAGTGGGCTTACATAATAATAATAACAGATTGGCGCTTACACATATGTTAGTGTTTGGCCGAGCTTCTCCTCCGATTTGTGGCGTGCGCCTTGACTGCGTCGACTCCGAACGGCGATTGTATTTTTATGAGAAGCTATTTTTCATGGCGGAAATACACTCGGAGATTTGCCATTGCCTGCCGAGGGACGACCGCTGTTAAGAAAAATCTTTTTTCTATTTTTGCGATGTTGCTTTGACCAGGGTTTGAACCCAGGCGTTACGGAGAGGAAGCGCACACTGCTTACCACTACACCACAGCGGCAGCAATGGGCTTACGCATACTGAGAATCTTTCTAAGAAATCAAATTAAAAAGCTCGAATTTTTTGAATAACAAAAATAATTCTTGTGATGCGCTTATAATTTTGACACGGGGTGTATAACGGATGGTATACTACTTTACATATTCTTATTTATTGTTTCCCTTAGTTTTTAGTTTTCTTGATTGTTTGCGCACTGAATTCATGGTAAAGTTTTATAACTCAGTGAATGGTTTTTATTATTTTCGATTTTAATCGAAACGACCGATTAATCGGTTAATTTCTTACGATTAATTGCAAGTATTAATCGAATGCTTTCGATTAATCAGTTAACCGATTAAACGATTATTAAAGTTTTTTTGCCATCACTATCCATGTTTTTAGTAAAATATCTTTAAAACTGAGTTAGTTATTAGCAAAACAGTTACAATTTAAGCAAATTTTCAAGTACCGCTATCTCGAAAACTGGAGCCCATGTGGCAAAACGGGGTCGCAGTGAAGTAAAATCAGCTATCAAAACCTTTGCCATAAAAAAGTTCATAACAGTGAGAGCTGNGGGCTTTGACCAGGGGTTGAACCCAGGCGTTACGGAGAGGAAGCGCGCACTGCTTACCACTACACCACAGCGGCAGCAATGGGCTTA
>NW_016180364.1:3137-6800 GCF_001687245.7 Rhagoletis zephyria | reverse complement strand
CATTTTTATATTTTATGAACTACTAGTGAAGCCGGATGGCGTTTTTATTTAAAATATTTTTTTTTATAAAAAAATGTATTTTTTCCTTTTGAAAAGCACGTTTGTAACGATATTAATTTTGTTTAAATCAGTTCAAACTTGTTTGAAATATAATATCTTTAATTTTTCGAAGACCCGACCTTTGACCCCTTATAGTTAGCACCTGTAACATAGAAAAAGTTATATATCGTTTAAATAAGTGAAAAGGACGTACCACGTAAAATAATTTTTTACCAAAGGTCCAATTTCAAACTTCTAACGGAGAAATTACTTACCTATGACTCAATCTCTCAAAAAAAATGGTTTGGTCCAATACCCAGAAAAAAACTTGATTTTGCCATACAGTGTTATTGCTAAATATTCAAAAAGTCACAAATATAAAATAATTTATTGGCTCCTCTGTATAATGATGTGTACACTCATGTTAAAATGAATAACACTTTTATTTTTTATGAACTAAATTTAATTTACATACCAAAATATTGTTAAAAACAAGAACTCAGGCGTTTTACATTATTTTCTGTTGCTTACGTTCATAATTTTGCTTTGAATAAAAATGTACTGGAAAGTACTGATTTTTTTAGCATGAAAAAGGCTAATAATGTACTGATTTCGCGCATAAAAAATCTGGCAACCCTAGATTCTCGACACCTATTGGAGTCCATGTGCTATGTGTTAAATCTAATTAAAGCTTAGTCATGTGGAAAGGTAATAAGCGACTATATCAAGGTGTCATGCGGACCATAAAGAGGATCGGAAAAGCTGGGGCTCCAAAATAGTTTGAAAATAATATCCGAACTTTAGCATGCGGGTATGTGACACAAAGGCAGTGTTAGCATTGCAGAGATCTACCCTGTAGCAAACGTCAGGGCAGTTGACTTTAAGGGCCTACCGGTGCGAGCAAGGATCAGAGCCAGAAGGAATTCTGGAAACTGTAAGGCTTTTCTACCCGGAGCTACCTGCCTCAAACTAGAAGGTTGTAAAGATTTTAGAAAGCAGTAGGGCGGTGATGCAGGTGGTAATGCTTCTCAATTAAGAATCCATTGCGTTTCCAACTTTAACTATTCGCTGATTAAAAGGGAGCAGTCAATTGTTTCCCTTAGTTTTTATTCTACAGGATACAAAATACGTATTTTTGCAGGACTCTATTCCAGATTTACTTTACAGTAGGTTTGACTATGCTTCTTTCACTTTTATTCGCATCTCCAGGGTATCGTTACTTCAGCCAAAAATTTGTTTTATTTACTGCCGACAAAGTAATTTAATTTAATTTAAATGACTGTGTACATAAATCTGCTGCCAGCCATGCAAACAGGTATACTTAGTAAAAATAGGTGCTCTAATGTGGCAATTGAGTGTAAAGAAAGCTATTGTAAGAATGTTTAATGTAGGTCATTTATGGGCATTAGCCAAGACCGTAGCGGTGCGCACAGCAAATAACTCAGCAAAAACTCTTCTTTTTTTTTAAGAAGAGCAAATTATTTCTTGTTATCCTCACCTAATTGCTGGCGAATACGTGGCATTGCGAAATTATTTTATTTTTTATTTTTTTACATCGAAGAAAAATTAAGCTCATTTAGTTCAATGCTGATATGATGAAAAGACACAGCTATACATAGCACGTGCATATGTATGTATGAATACAATAGCCTTTGCCCGCAAATTCGGTTTCGGTGAAGTTCGATTTCACGTTATGGTTTCAAATGTAGCAAGAAAGAAAATAAATTATGTCACCGAGAATAATAAATTTTATTTAAAAAAAGTTGCTCGTTGTCTCAAGGTTCCAGGATATGGTTAGTGCGTCGAATTTTAACAAATTGGCCATTTCAATATAAAATACAGCTTATACTTCACAGCTCGTCTTTATATTAATACATTTTTTAAATTATTTTTCTGAGTGGCAATTTTTTTTTAGATGTGTCTTAATAAATAAAAGCTTAAACCAACACTCTCTCTCGCCCTCTTCGAAATCGTTATTATAAAGCTTTCTTAAATATTTTTCATGTTGTCATCCATATTATAATATTTCATTAAATAGAGTTGCACGTTTAAGCGAAATAAACAACTCTTAAACATCTTTTGAAATCATTTTATGACAAATTTTTAAAAAATGAAATTTTACTTTTAAACACTTGGCAACTTAAATATTTCAAAATATTTTCGCAATAAACCTTTATCCAAGTTGTTTCGTTTGTTATTAAATTCATTGAAAAAATGTCGAAATCAAAATTTTAAACTTCTTATCATATAATTTTGTGAAAACTTAAAAACAAATTGGGCTAAGTTTTTAAACAGGTGGCGAAACTCTTCAAAATAAAAGCTTTCTTAAACCTCTTTCGTTAGCAACCCATATTATAATACTTCATTTAACTTACTAATAAAACTGAATTTAAATTTTTAAATAGGTGGCAATTCCCTTAAAAATTTGTTCGCAATAAAGCTTTTTTAAATCTCGTTCTCGTTTGGCATACATATCGTGAAATTTCGTTGAACTTATAATTTTAAAAACAATTTAACCTTTAATCACTTGGCAACACTCTTAATCCAGGTCGTAAGCTATCTGTTTGCTGAGTTTACTTTCACACTCGATCACAAACTTACAGATTTATAGTCTTAGTAGGACTTCAATTAACTTCTCCATTAGATTTATTTTAAAGTCCATATGTTAGTGTTAGGCCGAGCTTCTCTCCGATTTGTGACATGTGCCTTGCTGTTGTCAAACAACAGGGAGGGACCTACAGTTTTACGCTTACTCTCAACGGCGATTGTATTTTTATAAGAAGAAATATGCTCGGAGGTTTGCCATTGCCTGCGGAGGGGCAACCGCTGTTAGGAAAAACCCTTTTTTCTACATATTTTACGATACAGCTTTGGCCGGGGTTTGATCGTTTGATATCCATATTAAAATATTTTTATCTAACTCGATATTCAATTGTTTTTTTTTCCTTTTTGAACAGGTGGCAACCCTCTTAAAAAATGTTTTTGAAACAAAGCCTTCTTACAAGTATCTCGTTACAGACCCATAATAAAATATTTCGTTTAACTTGTTAACTAAATTGATTCAGAATTTCTAAACAGGGGCAGCCCCTTTAAAAATGTTTTTTTAAGAAAGCTTTCGGAAAGCTCTCTCGTTTTATATCAGTGGTGCACACGAGAGTCTCCGGGAGCTACTCGGCTTTCACATTTCACATACAAGCAGTGTTGCCAGAACTTTTTGGGCCGACCGGCTAGATTGGCAAAAAAAAAGCGGCTAAAAACGGCTAAAATGTTTTAGTGAAATTTCACATAGACTCTGGCAAAAAACGGCTAAAATGTTTTAGTGAAACTCCACATGCTTTATTTAAATAAATCGCAAGAAACGAAAGACTAGTAACACCATTAATTTATATCGAGTGTATATTCCTCATCATCAAATGAATCACTATTGTATATACCACCTGAATTCATTAATTTTAAGAGATCGTCATCTACAGTAAAATTATGGCAGCATTTTTCTTCACGTTTTAAACCGTATCTTATATATAAAATAGCGTTTAACGTTTTAACGCACATTGGATTTCTTTGCTTAGTTTTTATTATATTCATTGAACTAAATATTCGCTCTACTTCTGCATTACTTATAGG
>NW_016180364.1:0-2346 GCF_001687245.7 Rhagoletis zephyria | reverse complement strand
GATCAAATGTGTCCGCGCTAATAACCACTAGGGAGCATAGATGCGAAAGTAAAACATTGAGTTCATTAAAAATCTTCATTGGGTCTGCATTATTGCTTTCGAACAACTTGTTTACTTTTTGCACCTGAAAATTAGGCAAATAGTAAAATCGGCTAAAAACGGCTAACTTTTTTTTTACAAACCGGCTAACAAATCGACTGCCGGCTAGATCGAATTTTCTCCGGCTAGTTGCTATCAAAACCGGCTAAATCTAGCCGGAAAACGGCTAAAATGGCAACGCTGCATACAAGTCGTGTGTGCGCAGCTACCGAACTTATGCGCCGCTAGCATCCGGTCATTTTGTGTTTGTCCTTCATGCTGTAAGCATTGCATGCGCGAGCTGTTTTTCTGAGTACACACATACAGATACAAAAATATTACACATTAATTGAGGGCACAGCCTTTTACAACCAAATTTGTGTGCTATTTTACAGAGCTTATTAGTTAGCTCTTTTAACAGGTGGCAACCCACCACATTATTGCAATATTTTATTTAACTTATTAATTAATTGATTTTAACTTTTTAAAAGGATAGCTAAAGACAGAGTACTCTAGTGCAGGAAAGCTTCTTCGATGAGCGTTTTTCTTGCATTAAACGCTTGCATTTTCTTGCGTTAAATGTCATTTGCACTGACTTTGAACAACCATTTCAGCAACTTTTTTTAATTCCAGCTATCCTCCGCCTGCATATATTTTCGTCTGCTTGTCTACTTATTTGTCTAAATGTCTATTTTCTCAACACCCTCGCTCTCTATTTTCACTTTAAAAAATAACAATAAGCTACTTCTTCTGTTGCTGGCTCTGGGCTTAATTAATATTTAATGATTTTAAGAATTTAGCGCACATTGTGTCATTATCGCCACCAGCATCGCCAACTTCATTATCAGAAACATTATTATAATTATTATTAGTGTTCATTTGTGCATGCGCACACAAACACACAGGCAAAATTAATTTCTTTCGCTAGCGACATTATCGTCTGCATAGCATCTGTAACATGCTAAGTATTTTTTAGCGATATAAAAAAATATTTGGAATATTATTTTTTTTATGCTTTGTTGATCTGCATGCACGTTTCCGGCTATGCGGCAAAGGTTGCCAGCTCTGTGTTTCATATAATTTTTTGTTAGTGCCAGTGTTGCATCCGAGTGCACGTAGGTACGTACGTTTGCGTTTTTTTTTATAGCATTCTAGTATTCACCCGCAGCTGATGTTAATGACGTTGACTTATGCATGCCACCGTGTGTGGTTAACTATGCGACTCTATGTTTTGCGCAATTGCAAATGTGCGTAACTGTGGGTGAATGTGAGCAAATGATGATAGGAAAAAAGTGAGCGAGTGGGCAAAGGCACAAGTGTGAGTGGAATTGTGTGTGTGTGTGTGTGGTGGTTGGGCATATGTATTTATGAACATGCAACACAGAAGTGGCACCCTGGAGGAAAAGTTGCGTTTTTTTCAGATTCACTTATTAGAAGTTTCCCAATCACAACCATGAATGTAAAAAAATAACTTTCTGTGTATTTTACAGACTGGTGCATAGGGTTTGCAATTAAAAATTACTACTCGATATATATTATTAATTAAAAATTGCAATTAGCAAAGCCAAAAAATAATTGTAAATAATTACAATAAAGTGCGGATATTTTTTTGTTGAAATGTATTTATATAAAAACCAATTTCGAAAGCTTTTCGGTGGTTAGTCTGCTTACAAAGTGCTTGTATATATTTGTTTTAACTTGTTTAGAGTAGAAAGTATTTCGTTTACAATTGCAAATTTGTAATGTGGCTTCACTTTTGTAATCAGCAGTATAACTTAAAGAAATTTGTTGACGTTCCCACAGGCAAGTTTTCACGAAATTTAAAATTAAATCGTAAATTAATCGATCAATGGGTTGATTAATAAAAAAAATGGAATTCGACTCGATTAAATCGCTTTTTGCAAAAAAAACAATCGATTAACGATTTTTATTTGATTACTCTTGCCCTCCCCGCTGGTGAGCCATAATTCGTAATTCATAAATCGTAGTTCATAGTTCGTATTTAATAATTAATAATCAATTGCCAATAATTAATAATAGCAATTCATTATTCGTGAATTATAAATCCTGATTTGTTATTCGGAATTCATTATTCACTACTAATTATTTACAATTCATAAATATTAGTGCACAAATTCTAATTCAAGTTTTATAATTCATACTAAAACTCATAATATATAAATCATAAATTTTTAATTCATTACTAATAATTTCATTATTTCATAGTTTATACTTCGTATCAGTTATTCGTAATTCTTAAATCTTTAT
>NW_016180363.1:0-6800 GCF_001687245.7 Rhagoletis zephyria | reverse complement strand
CTCGGCCCACAATACCCCAACTTTGATCTGGCTACTGAAACAGGTTAAAATCATACCTGAGAAAATTAGATGTGGATGTACCCAACGAGTGTCCGGAATGCGGAGAGACAACCCACGACTGGAGACATCTCTCCCAATGCCCACTAAACCCCACTCAACTAACGGATCTGTGCCTATGGATGGACTCTATAGAGCTGCACGCCTCTTCGGTCTCCCGTTAGTTGAGCTTAACGACAACAATTGGCGGACTATCCGATCTGGATGGGTTTGTTGCAGCCGCTACAAAAACAACACTCGGCCGCAGCCGAAAAATTCCTATCACTAAAGGAATATGCATTGTGGCTGGTGATGCAATTACTTTTCAAAATTTATTCCTTGAAAAAAAAACACTAAAAACGGTTACCATTTTTTTTATCTCATCACTCCATTTCAAAAACCAATCCACTTACACTATTTAACGTCAAACGTCTTCATAATCCGCTCCAATCGTTGTGTCCAAATCAAAATTGCGATCAACTTTTCGGTATCTGCTAAGAATACCTTTTAAGACTTGAATCTTGACGCAATGTTTGCGGTGATGCCTTCGTTAAGATATTAAATTACACAATCAACCACCCTCAATCAGATGAGAATATTGGGAGCGCAAAGTAAACTATTGTTTTTATTGTAGACGAAATACTATGAAAGGAGTTCATTCACTTTTGAACAGGTCACGTGCTTGGGGGAGGATGCGTGCGACACAGGCAGGAGGCAAAACACATTGATATATCCGGCGGAGTGAGTGGCGCGTGGACCACACGCAGCGGCTGACACTTGCCGTAAGTACTCGTACTGAGTGTGATGAGCTAACAAGCGCCGTTAAGGGAAAGTAAGTAGTGCGGTGGAGCAGTGAACAAAATTAGCGTATCACGTGCCAACACTTTTAAAATGAAAGAGGGAAATTTAGTTAGCAGATCGATTTCGTATTTTTAAATTAAATGAAGTTAGATACATATGTACATATGTATGCACGCACTTACATAAGTGGATGTTAAATTGCTTGAAACCCTCAGCTAGAATTTGGAAAATCAACTTGCGATTTGATAAGCTACGAATGATTTTGCTCATATTACGTAATGTTAATTTGAGGATATCAAATATCTTGTTTTCGAGATGTACCGGAGGGTTTAATTATATTAACTTTCATTTGTTGAAGAGGTGAAAGGTAATTAAGCTTCTACCTAAAACATAATAATAAAATAAGATTTAGAAGCAGTTGTTGTTAAACTCGAACGTATTCAAAAACAATAAAATCCTTTGCTCATCCAGCTACACAAAAATAAAAGACTCTCCGAAAGAAATGGCCACTGCAGCGCAATAACAGTTGAGTACGAAAAGTCGTTAAAATCACATCTAAATGTTCATTATCGAATCGTAAAAATTTCATTTGTGGTCCCTATGAAAATTTTCGGATTTTTTTAACTCTTTAGCCGACGCTTGCCTCGTTTGGCTTGGCCAAAATGCCTTCCAATCAACAAAGTGCTCCCAACTCGACCATCGTTAAAACTTAGATAACAAATTTTATTATTGCATTTTTATGCGCTAATAGCGTACTAAAAAATAAAAGCAATGGATGAGCGTATGCACATTAGGGTGGTCCAAAAAAATGCATGTGGAAAAGTAAAGTCGGAGTTTTTATGCTCTCACCCTTTAGGAATATTCTATACCGAGAAAGTATACCCCAAAGTTTTTTATTTTGGAATCAAAAAATATTTAAGGGTCGCTAGAAGCGCCCAAAATTTGACGTATATTTTATATGGGGAAAAAACAACTTTTCGTAGAAATGGTATAGAATTCTTAAAAATCAATATTTTCTTTCGGAAAACTCTATTTATCTGCAGGAGATTCCCAATAATGATACCCAATTTTTAATTTAACCATTTTTCCATCGCAACTATAATTTGTAGGGTCGCCAAAAACCCCGAAAAATGCAATGGGGAGACCAATAAAAATCATGAGTATTAAAAAATGGTTAAATAAACAATTGGGTATTATTACTGAAAGTCTCCTGCAGAGAAGCATAGTTTTCCGATCGAAAAGTATTCTATACCATTTCTAAGAAAAAATGTTTTTTTCCATATAAAAATACATGGAAAACTTTGAGCGCTTTGAGCGACCTACAAATATTCTTTGATTTCAAAATAAAAAAATTAGGGGTATACTTTTTTCAATATAAAACAATCCAAGGGGTGAGAGCATTACAATTCCCACTTTACTGTTTTTGGACAACCGTAATGCACATGCATACATACCATATGCAGAATATTCATGCGTATGTATAGCTGGGTTAAGTGTTGTTTTTTTTTTTATGAAAAAAGTGTGCTTACAGTACTCACACATAGTTATAAAAAAAAGAGTGTTTTCTCATGATTTTTATTTTAGTTGGTAGCTATGCNTATTCGCCTAGCGCTCCCTGATGCGTCAGAATTAAATTCGGTACAGTCGGCGGACTCGCTGGATGAGCTTGTCGAAGTTTTCAGCTCTGCGTGCAGAGATGCTTTTGACAGCGCATGACCGCTGAAATTTCAGAAAGGCAGAGGGAAACCCAGTTGGTGGACGGTGGAGTTTTCTGAGCTAAGAGCGTCGAGCAGACGATTATTCAATAGGGCCCGCAGGAGTAAGCTACCTTCTGATTGGGAACTGTATAAAATTGGACTAGGAATCTACAAGTCCAAGATAAGAAAGGCGAAAAGAGTTTCATTGAGAACTTTCTGCGAAAACGTAGAAAGGTGACATGTGTCCTCTATACTTTGTCGTATTCTCGGTAGAAATCCCTCTCCGGCGGGGCTTTTGAGTTATGAGGCAGGACACTGAACTATGAGTAGTGAGGAGTCACTTAGCCTACTCCTAGACAGTAACTTTCCTTCCAATCCTTCCCCGAAGAAAATTTCCTTAATTGAAGTGCGTTGAGACCGCGCTGTTTTTTTCCGACCTTCTGGATGACCGTCGCCTGACTTGGGCGATAAATTCCTGCAGACCATGTAAATCCATAAGACCAGATAGCATCATTCATGCGCAGCTGCAAAAACAGCGGAGGTGTAGTGCCGTTTGTTGGCCCCAGTCTACACGAATTGTCTAAGATTTGGTAATTTTCACAAGGGTTGGAGGGTCGTCAAGGTGGTGTTCATTCCAAAGGCCAGAAGGAGCTCTTATGTTACCCCCAAGGACTTCAGGCCAATCAATCACCAATAGTTTTTACTGTAAACGTGATTCCTCGTGATCGCCTATCAGGAGCTCAGAATGCTTATTATAAAGGAAGGTCGGTAGAAACCGCTCTACACACAATTGTGAGGTGGAAAGAAGAAGCCTTCCTCGATATCGAGGGGGTTTTATGTTCTGCCGGAGGCAATAGTTAAGTCATTGGATAAGCTTGCGGTTGATGTCAGTTTCATTCGGCTCATCCAAAACTTACTCCGTGACAGAACTGTCAGGGCCATATGCGCTTGCTTGCATCGCACGGTGAACAGGGGCAGCCCGTTGGGAGGTGTTCTTTCTCCCTTGCTCTGGGTCGTCATGGAGAACGATCTAGTAGAGGAGTTGGAGAAAAATGGTTTTCGGGTAATTGCCCTTGCAGACGATAATGCACTTATAGTTAAAGGTAAATACCGGAACACGATTTATGAACTGATCCAACGGCATCTTAACATAGTTACTAACTGGGCGGTCGAAAGTGGCCCGCCGTCAATCCCAGTAAGACAGAAGTGGTCTTATTTACTAGAAAGTTTAAAATCCCCGACGCTGTTCTTCCCTCAGTTGGATGTCAGTGCTTACATCTGTCTGGCAGGGTCAAGTACTTGGGCTTACTCTTTGACATAAAGTTGTCGTGCAGGCCAAACATCGAGAAAAGAGAAAAGAAAGCATCATAGGGCTTATATTTCTCTAGGGGAGCTATTGGTAAGAGATGTGGTATTTCGCCAAAAGTTGTATATTGGCTCTGCGAGACCGTAGTCAAGCCAATTATGTTTTATGGCACCCGAGTCTGGTGAAACTCATTGGAAACGGCTAGCTTAACAGCAGGAGCGCGTACAAAGGGATACTTTAATATTTATTAGTGGGGCTCTGTGGACCACCCCCACATTAGCACTGAACGTAGTGCTTGTCGACGTAGCAGGCAAAATTGCCGCGGCGCGAACAGCTATTAAACGCAGGGAAACCGATTGGTTGGCCGACTTACTGACTGGACATTCTGGAGTTCTAGGAGGTTTGGATTTCATACGTGATAGAAGGATTGGGCGGGCCGAAACTTCTGAAGCTTTCCATCAGTGCTAAGTTCAGGCTCCCTTACTTCTGCAGTGTATTCCAGGCGAAAGTGGCTGCTATCAAGAAGGCGGTGGATTTACAGCTCCGAAGCGCTAAGACAGTCAAGGAAGTGAGCATTTTTCTGATAGCCAAGCGGCTATCAGGGCCAAGAGTACTTTGGAGGTGCGCTCTAACTCAGAAAAATTCTTTATTAGGCTTATTTGAACTCTGGGTTACAGCGACATTAAGGGGAACTGTGTGGCTTACGAATTGGCCAGGGAAGAAACTCGTGAAACGTTATCGCTGAATAAAGAGCGGCTGGGGATGCCATTTATCACTTGTGGTACACTCTTGGGTAGATGGGCCTCATGTCAGCTCAGCGAGGAAAACCAGGACATGTGCGATCGCAAAGTCCTTCTGGCCGAGGGTGTACAGGGGCCGGTCGGGGGTACTCCTCACACTCACAAAGCCATAGTTCTCACTTTTGGTGGGGTTTTAGCGGGTCACTGTCCAATCGGTATTCACGCACTAAGGCTGAGCATACTACCGGACCCCGTATGTCGCAGTGGCCTGGAAGATTACAAGGTGAAATAATCACCCCAACACTACTTTCTTAGGTGCCCAGCGTTTGCTAGGCTAGGGTTGAAGTATTTTGGCCCACACAGCCTTAATAGCCTCGATGAGCTCTAGGGCCTTGAGATTTGCCGAACTCGGAGATATATAATCGACTCTGGGCGTTTTATCTATAAAGTACTGGGTGCCGATCAGAATATCAAGGTTCAGGTATCAAAAAGAACAATCTTCGAATTGTCTAAGTGAGCTTCGGTTACACGGGCTGCCACCTAACCTAACCTTTTAAGTTGTAATCTTATTCAAATTAATTGTATATTTAGTACGCTATCTAAGTTGCTTGGCTTGGTATTTGTAGACGAAAATTTAATATTTAACCTCTGAAGTGGCGCGCGCCGGAACACAAAGTGCACTCCACAGTGGCGGCAGGTTGCGACCGCATGGCCGTTGCATTGCAAATTAGTACGTCATAACAATAGTAATGAATTATTTTGTATAAAGTTATGACTGGATTTTATAAATGAAAATAAAGGATATTCTAAATACTTCCGATGCCATCTATGATTTGTTATTATTTTCGGGTTACCATCTTCTGTGAATTACATACTATTCATTGTGATACTAACTGGCCTAAAAGTTCTTCGCTGCCATCAGAAACTAATAAAACTCATTTAGGTATAAATAAGGAGAACATTCTGTGTGGCTACACATTTGCCATTTGCTTTTCATACCTAACTCTTGAAATTCCTCACTGGGTTGAAGTGCGCTTTTACTCTTTTATACATACATACATGTACATACGTGCTCGTGCATACATATGTACGTGTAACACAGTTCCAGGAATCAACAAACGTGCACCAGAGCACAATTTAACTTTTTTTTTTTATTTTATTTTACTACAAAGTACAAGTTGAAACAAGCCGTTTTATTTTTTTTTTTTTTGCCCAATGCGACTCGACTGGAAGCGCCAGGAGTTGGAGGCTTAAAAGCATGAACGCGCCGCGCGACAGTTATCAGCGCGTTATCGGGAAAACTAATTACTGTGCTGTGCGGTGCAGAGGTCCCCGGGCGCTCACTGGCGACCATGTATGTATATATGTATGTACATGTATGTATAAAAAGACTGGGACTGGCTGTTTGGCCGGATCATGGCTCTTCGCTTACGTTTTTCAGACCAGTGGCGTGGATGTGCTTGTTCGCTTGTAATTGCTGCTTTACAACAATTTTCATTGGCTTTTAATTGCTTGGAAAAGCAAGGGAAAACCACAATACACAAACATTGACTACTCGATATAGAATTTATGTTTGTTTATATATTTGTAGATCTCCAGCTGAGAGGGTTAATTTTTAATAACTTTTTTATTAAGAATAGCAGTGACCACTTTAATGAGGTGTCCAATCGCTTGTAATTTTATACATACATACATACATAGTAGGGTATTCGATTATTCGCCTTTTTCCAGAACCGGTTTTCGAGTTATGCGAAAAATGGCAGCTTGAAAGCCAAAACCATGACCAAAATTACAAAATAAACTATTAACAGTGGGTTAAGATTTCATTGAGAAAAGAACAAAACAAAACATTCATAGTATTTCGGATTAAAAGTGAAACAAATAAAACTGAGAGAAAAAAGCACGTTGCATTTTTTAAATTATTTTGTTAGATTTTAAATATGTACTCACAATCAAAAACAGATAATCCGAACAAATGATTGCTGACCCGATTCGAAAACTATAGAAATAGTTTTAATAAAAGAATTAAGAAAATTACTCTACTCTTTAGATGTTTGTTACTCGCCGCCTATCCTGAACAAAAATATATTGCGTTGGCAAATATATTAGGTTACGTAACGTAAACTAAGTCTGGACTAACTGAGCCTTTTTTGTTTTTTTTCGTAGGAGAGGGAAATGCTTTATGCACTGACCGGGGGCGCTAGTCTCTATACTACCTTC
>NW_016180362.1:0-6800 GCF_001687245.7 Rhagoletis zephyria | reverse complement strand
CTGCTAGTAAAGGCAACTTTACTGCTTACATTAGAAAACGGCCCTTAGTTTATTTATTTTTTTCTTGCGCGTGAAATGTATTTTTTATTGTTGTTGTTTCTGAGCTAGTGTGCAAATGCAGTTGTGGTGTTACTGTGGCATGTGCAGCTTGAGGAATGTCGTATCCCTGCAGGAAACGAGGTTAGTTTATAGCTAACTTATAACTACGCAGCAGTCCACCATTGGTAACTTTTGATTAATTATTTCCTTAGGTGGTAACTAGCTATTTTTGATGGGCGATGACCGCAAAATAATGAGAACTGGTTTACTCTTCATTAGATGCCAGCTATCAATAAAAATAAGGTCTTTTTAAAATTTGTTATTATTTTATTTATTTACTTAAAATTTGTTATATTTTTATTTAATTACTTGTTTATTTAACATTACATTTGCTTATTTGTTGACATGTTCTTTTGTAGGTGGTCTCATATTTGAATTCGATTAGACATAACACTAAATTTCGGTCTTTATTTTATTTCTACTCAGTGTATTGAAAGTAATTTTTGTATGACGTTGTTTAAATAGAAATTTGTAAAGAAAACAAACTCCCTATAACGTTCGCATGACTTCTGTACGATTTTATAACTCATTTAAAGTTAGTTTTGTCATAGTTAATTGAAAGTTAAGTATTTATCGAAATCCCACAAAAAGACCAACTATAAGTTGGCTATTTTAATCCATTGATAATTTTTTCTGCGGGGATGCGCTGTACTCGTACGCTGCTGTGTTTTTTTTCTTTGCTTATTTCAGCCTAAACGAATGTGCAGCCAAGGCAACTTACGATGGCTGAAGGCAATTTCCATGAAAGATCTTTAATGGCAAAGAATAAAAAAAGTTAAGTGATAGTACTCGTATCACAGGTGCGGAATTTCGGACACCTTGGATCATCAAAAAATCCTTGAAGGAAGAAGATTATCTTTAAACCGTTTTTCTGAAGAAATTTAAAAACAAAATCTTAAAAAAACTTGAAAGTTTGACAAAAAAAATATTATTTATTAAATAAATATGTACCTTCCAAGGTTTGTTTTTGGAGAAATTAAACATTGTGAATAATTGTAATATATATGAAGAAAACACCTGTGAATCAGTTATACAAACTAATATGCATTTTGCCACCACAGTTTCTTAGATCTAAATGCAGAAATTTGTTTATTATCTATACATATACATATACATAATACAAGAAGGGATTATTTGTTCAGGATAAAAGATCTGCGCCGTTCGCTCGATTTTCCTAAATGAGGTGTCATATTAAAGCGCTTGACCTATAGATGTGCAAACTGGTTTTATTTTTTTGAACATAGTTGCCACCTGTATAACAATTGTTTTCAAATTATTTCGATTATTCGATTTTCCTAAATGAGGTGTCAAATTAAAAAGTTTGGACTGCTGATATGCAATAAGGTTTTACTTTTTTTTAAATAATTATATTCCAATTATCTAAGAAAAATAAAATATTACAAAATGGGTATCAGTGGAAATGGCTTTGAACATCTCCCTTTCTTAACTCACCTTTAGTAGGGTTGGCACCTGCATAAAAAATCAAAATAAATTTGAATTAAGCAAACTAAATATTAAACAAATGTTCCAGCATATGGGTGAAAAACGAAAGGGGGCTCAGAAAGTAGCAGTTTGAAATTATTTTGAAGTAGGTTGCCACCTGCTTGAAATGTCGAATTTAGTTGACTTATCCAAAAGTTATATGAAATGTCAAAATTTGGATGTCAAACGAAAGAATGTTAAGAAGTCTCTAGTTTAAACATAAAGAATAATTTTTAGGTGTTGGAAGAGGGTTGCCACCTGTCTAAAAATTTGATTCAAATTACTAAATAAGTTAAATGAATTATAAAAATATGGGTATAAATCGAATGGCTTTGAAAAATCTTTATTTCTGAACTATATTTCGCGGGGTTGCCATATGTTAAAAAAATTAAATTCAACTTAATTCATCAGTTAATTTAAATATGTATCGAAATGCTAGAGGAAGAATATTTAAGAATAACTTAGCGCGAAACTACTTTAGCAGAGCAGTGCCACCTGTTTAAAAAGTCAACTTTAATTAATTTTTACGCAAGTTATTTGAAATATGAAGCGAAAGTGTATTAAAAAACTTGAGTTTGAACATTAAGAATGTTTGAAGAGGGTTGCCACGTGTTTATAAAGTGACATTCAAATTATTTAGAAGTTGGATGCATTTTTAAAAGCTGGATATCATCGAAATAATTTTGAAAAGGCTTTATTTATGAAATATATTTAGGAGAGTTGCCACCTGTTTAAAAAATTCAACTCAATTTAAAATAGGATAATTAGTTAGTTCAAATATGTGTTTTAAAATTTGTTAAGAAATCTTTAGTTTGAACACTAGAAATGTTTTTTGAGGTTCGCTACTTGTTCAAGTATTCAAATTATTTAAAAAGTCAAATAAATTATTAAAATATGGGTGTCAATCGTAATGGGGTTGAAAAGGCTTTATTTCTGAAATATTTTTAGGATGGTTGCCACGTATTCTATAAGCTGCATTCAAATTAGCTAATTGTTGTTAATTGAATTTTTAAAGGATGGATCTCAATCAAAAAGGGTAGGGTTGCAATTCACTTCTGAGTGAATTTAAACTTGACTCACTACGTACTCAAATTAAAGATTATGGAAGTTTACTTGAAAATAAATTGTATAACCAGAAAAATAAAATAAAAATAAAATAAAGGGTCATTTAAAATTTGATAATATTAAAAATCTACTATGCGACACGGCTGCACGGATTTAGATGAAATATGACACACAAACCGATTTTACCTTACTAATATTTGGAATGTTTTAACGCCGTTCGGGTGAACTATCTAGTACTATTTGTTATAAAATGAGAGTTGTTGCTGATAGGTATTTAATATACATAAATATAAATAAGTGCGATTTTCACAGAAATTTTGTTGATATTAAAATATAATAATAATCTTTTGTTTAAAAAGAGTCACATCTGACTCGCAAAAGCTAATAAATTGAATACGATTGATTACATAGTTCTTATCAATGAAATCTAATCCACTAAATTACTGCCTAAATTAGCTCTCTTGTGACATAATTTCAGAACATTTCCGTCCACTAACATATAGTCTGTTCGTTTGAACTTCGCCGACTAAAACCTGTGGAGCTGTCAAACTACAATTCTACTCTATCATGAACGCAAAAAGCACTATTTCCTGTAAAAACGTCAGTCGGCTTGTTTACATGTCATTGGTTCAACACTAATTTGGCTGAAATATCACTAATTAATTATTAAAATCTATACGTATTCAAATATTTCGTTGTTCGATTTTTTTTAACAAATATAAGGTTCTTTGCTTTCGCCGCTTTCCGTTTTGGTTTGCACATGCAAATCAGCTGATCGTTTGACACATTTCATGAACTTACACAAAAAAAAAAAACTCCGGACTAAATCCTGTAACTTCTGACTAGAAAAGCTGCTCAGTTACTCTCTCAAAAGTGTTCCCACTTACAGGTTTTATGTTAATAGGAACGACTTCCTGTAAGTTCTGACTAAATCCTATAAACCGCAATGCTATTGGAACAGACTAATAATCGGAATTACGATCCGTGTCTAACTGAGATAACATTAACTCAAAATCATCAGACTCGTCATGGCGAATCTGTACAAGGTGGTGTTATCGGATCCGCTGATTTCACGGCGAAATTGTACCTTTTGTCAAACTTACAACAAACAGTAATTTTGTTTTGTGCTGATTGTCAATGTGCGTATAATTTGTTATTGTAATTTCTGTTTTTGTATAAATTCGCCTTGAGACTCGTCATCTGAAGTGACAGCGGCAGCACTGCTAAATAGCGCCTTGTATGTTGCCATAAGTCACGATATATAAGAATTAAAAGTAAGGCTATCTACATACATACTAGTCAACAAATTTGTCATGCAAGTCATTTTTACCGAAAAAAAAATTTTGTTTGCTAGAACCTGCAGCTGATTCTTATAAATTTCTGGAAACCGATTGAAACCTGTACTTGAAATGGTTTCGGTTCCGTTCTCTTTCAAAACGGTTTTAAACGGTTACGGTTTCGGTTCCTTCATTCCTTGCTAAAAACATTCTGCTTATTGTAAACTATGAACAAAGAATTTAAAGAAATCATATACCATTGCTACGATTTAAATTTGTAGTGAATTTTCGAGCCTCCAACAGCCTGGGGCTAGTACCTTCCTCGCATTTTTTGCCTCTACAGTTTTACCTGCACCTGAACGATGCAGCTTTGCTATGCAGCTGCCACACGTTGTCTATTTATTTGTTTGTTTTATTACTGTTACGCACGTAAATGTGCGCCGATAAAGTTTTATACGCCAAAATTACTGGCAACTGGCAACTTGTGTATGACATGTTTTATTAACATCGCTACCTCTGCTGCTGATTTTGCGCTAAAGTTTCTACTGTTGCTCCATTTTGCAGTGAGCAGGTAGCAACAGCCGGTATACATACATGCATATGCATGCACGTAAATATCACCAAACTTTACCAATCGGGCTGTGACAAATTTATTGCTTATACATATATGTATGCATCTACATAAGTATTTACGTATGTACGGTGTGACAACAGCTTGCATTCAGCTGTGGCGTTGGTTTTGATTAATGAACTTGGCGACAACGCTCAGCGTGACTCGTCTTGCATATGTAGTAATTTAGCATCTCTCATTACAACAGCTGTAATAATACTAATACATACAAACAATGCATTACACGAACAATTGGTATTGCGTTGTAACGCACGTGGCAAAGGTAATTAGAAACATATTATGTATGTACACGTGAGTGTTTGGCTTGAAAGTAAGCGATGCAATAAGAGGACATATTGTGCAGCAACAAGTTGACAACTACCTAATTACTTCATACTCGTAACTAATCCTCTTCATTAGCAATATCACTCATACGACCTGTAGTACTTTCGTAAGTAATGATAGAATAAAACAAGTAAGGAACCACATTATTAATTACATAACGTAAGCATTGCAGCATTAAATTTGGTGTGTATGCATTACATTAGAATACTAAATTCGTCATGCTTTTGTGTTGCACAGGGCGTATGAGTACCGTGAATATTTTTAGTATAGTTCGGAGCTGGCTACTTCAAAAGCAAACGCCTCTGTTTTCAATAAGCTTTCGGTACATTTTTATAAATGAAAGCCTTGGAAATCATGGAGCATTCACAGGAATATATGTATGTTGTTCCAGCATTCATTGGCAACGCTATTGGTATGATCTTGGTGGCAACTTTCCTTAGCGATTTGCATTGTTTATGCGTGAGTCTTATTCTTTCAGGGCTAAGGTACATTCAAAGCAGATGAAGACATGCTTATTCTCTGTAGTTCTTTTAGTAAGGTTCTGTTCTGCCTCCTTGATGGTTAGCACTTCCGCTTGATAAACACTGTAGTGATCGGAAGGATACATACAGCCGCAGTTCAGTTGAAAAAACTTATCTTCTAAATATCCCATTAAGTTTGGAGCTATCTACATAGAAGCTTATGCCATTGGGAATATGGTGCAGTGTAATACCAATGCTGTCCTGCTGGTGTCGTAGCTACGCTTTTGTTAAAATCATTTTCCAAAGTAGTTTCTAATAGTTATGTTTGAAGGGCACACACTTTTAAGAACGAGATTTGTGTGTCACGAAAAACACACGACAAAGTCTCCGAATAATTTCGATAAAAATCTCTTCTTTTTGTGTGCTGTAGCAACCTTATCAACATTGAAGATATTTCGGCATATTCAGGGTCAGAATAAAGACGACTCATAAGTTAATTGCAGCTTTTTGACATAACTTTCAATGGAATATCTGTCAAAAAAGCTGCAGCTAACATTGGAGTCGATTTTATTTCGATTATAAATATACCCAATGTCTCTACCACGAATTTCCAAAAGTTTCAAACAAATTTTGAATAAATCCGAAATATCCATAAAAATTTACGCAATTCTCTTAGAATATGCGAGATCCCGAAAAGTTATAAAACATTAAAAAAATATAATTTTAAATCGATCAAAAAGTTCCACAAAAAAACTTCTAAATGATGGTTGAAGAACCTCATAAAAATAAAAAAAAAACGTAAAAATCAAAAACAAACGGCAAAAAATTTCCAAAGTGCCAGAAAAAAATAATAATTCAAATAAATACCATTTATTAATTTAATGAGCTGTAGCAACCTGATAAACAACGAGTAACTTCAAAATATCCAAAACAACCCCTAAAGTTTCGAAAATTATTTAAAACTTTCCCATATATTTCCAGAGAAAGTTAAAAAAATAAATCTTAACAATTCTTAAAAAAGAATAAAAACGAAAAAGTTTCTTAAAATATTTGGGTTTTTTATGCCATATTCTCGCCCTCAGCGCTTTTTCTATATGAAACAATATGGCAACACTGCTAATCATGGCACCACTGGGAAGACTGGTAACAACGGTGATGCTGGGAGACCCGAATACTTCCGACTCTGGTACACTGGTGACTTTGGCAAAGCGAAACATTCCATAAAAAGAAAAATATCTAAAAAATTTCGAAAATATCTGAACGATTCTCAAAAATAATCTAAGAAAAATCCAAAAATTAGTTTCGAAAGTACTTGCAATACATATGAAAAAATTTAAGGGAAAGTTTCTGAAAAATTCCGAACAAAATCTCAAATTTCCAAAAGCTTTCAGAATATTTCATACAAAAATTATAATATTTCATTTCGTCATTGTCTCATCTATGGCAACCTTATCAACTATG
>NW_016180361.1:0-6800 GCF_001687245.7 Rhagoletis zephyria | reverse complement strand
TGTGCCATGATTTTGTTTAAATTCTTGTAAAATTGCTTACCACACTTACGATTGCTATACATTTTTCTTAAATTTTTTTAAGATTTTCTAATTTGGTGTCTTCAAACTAAAAACAAAAGCACCAAAAACGCACCAAGCACAAAAGTCAAAAATTTTCGCGTTTTGAATACCCACTAAATTTGGTGCGAAAAGCATGAAGTTGGCAACAGTGAATGTAAACAAAAGTATTTTATGACGTCAGCGATTGGGTGGATGCTGTCAAATCGACGAAGAGAGGGTTAGCGGTCCGCGAATGGCGCGACCTTTATTTTCTGGATCGTGGTCTGTACCGTCAAGTCGCTTCAACTTTCTTGCTTTGCTTTTGGCATTTTCGTTGCTTCCCATTTAAAGAACCAAAAACTTGAATTCAACAGAATTGAAACGTGTAAAAGCAAATAGAAAACACAAAAGAGAATGAGCAAGAATTGCTTTCAAGCAATTGAATCATGTAAATCGGTTGTTAGTAAAATTTCTACT
Organism: Rhagoletis zephyria; assembly: GCF_001687245.7. Classification (NCBI taxonomy): domain Eukaryota; kingdom Metazoa; phylum Arthropoda; class Insecta; order Diptera; family Tephritidae; genus Rhagoletis; species Rhagoletis zephyria. Next base: position 6,284 of record NW_016180361.1, on the reverse strand, counting down.
AGCAGAAACTAGCAGCTGTCAAAATGGATAAACAAAAATTTGCGCCAAATATTTTCAATAGTCAAATAAACCGATCAGCTGATTACTTGCTAGTTTTGCGTTTCTTTACTTTTTCGTAATTCGCTCTCTGTGAGCGTAATTATTTCATTTTATTCATTCTTCTTCTTCCTGATAATTATCTGCTAGAAGAGAAAAGAAACAGAGCCCTTGTCTTGTTATAGCAATGTACAAGGCGAATTAATATAAGGTGATAGCATGAGTACAAAAACAAAAATTTACATGTATTTTGTTTTTGTTTTGGCGGCATAAACTGTCAAAATCTGTAAGAGTGTGTGTAGAAATTCAAACAAAATTTTTCAATTTGATATCAGAAGCCGTGCGGCGAAACACATACACAAAATCAGCTGAGCTAGTAACCCCACCTTATATAAGGTGCAATCCCGTATTCCTCGGACTCGGACTAGTAACACTGTCAAAAAATAAAAATTCGCTCAGAGCGGGAGAGTAACATTGAAAAGTACGGGATCGCTTTCTAGTAAAAAATGGTAACATTTGTCAACTTCAACATAACCTCCAAATTTTGGTTGTAAATTTTTGCTTATTTTGTATGTAAACACACTCAGCTCACACATGTAAATAACCAAAAATACTTTCAAATTCATTAAAATCCACTTAAACAAGTAATTAAATACTTTTCAACATGAATTAGCAGAGTGCACTTTTCTTTTGTTTACAATTTGGTTGCCAAACACACTACAGCTGATCGTTTGACACATTTACCAGAATTTACCAGCAAAAAATTCTCGGACTAAAACTGGTAACTTCTGACAGAGAGAGATCCGTATTTACTCTCTTTTTTGTCCTCTCAATAGTCAGAGAACCGAGTACGGGATCGATTTCCAGTAAAATCTGACTGATTCTGACTATTTCTGACTAGTCCGGACTCGTACGGGATCGCAACTATAAATTCGCCTTGGCAATGTACGAAAGATATCAGATTGGTTTTCGATATATCGTACAAATCGGTGTATTCGATAACTGTGAGTTACATGATCAAGAACATGGGCTTTGTTTCTTTTCTTTTCTAGCAGGAATAAGAATGGAAAATTGAGAGAATTACGCGCAGAGTGAGCGAAATAAAGAAATAGTAAAGAAACGTAAAACTAGCAAGTAAACAGCTGATCGATGTATTTGACATTGAAAATATTTGGCGCGAATTTTTGTTTATCCATTTTGACAGCTGCTAGTAAAAACTTTACTAGCAGAAATTAGCAGGAGAGCCAAAGAAATAAGAGCGTAAGTACGAGATAGCTGTTTGGTTCTGCTAGTTTTTTGGGTAAGAAACGGTTTCCAACAGATATTAAAGATAATTTGTGATTATTACCTGTTTATAGGGCTTTCGCACTTGGCGATTTTTAAGGCAACTTGTAGTTGAAAGCAAAAATCGCCTCGTCCGAACGGCCTTTCAACTAATCGCTTTCAACAAAGTTGGTCGCCAGCCAACTTTGAGCTCGTTCAACTTTTTTTCTTGCAACCCTGTGTTTGTTTACATTCTGTATAAATACTTTTTTTGTTTTTTACTTTTTTACTTTTATTTTATCTTTCAGCTTCGCTAAAAGCACTTCCAGAGAACTTGAAATACTAATATCTCTGGCACTTCTACCAACGCTTGGCTTACCAAATTTACGCCAATTGATACAATTTTGCGATTTGAATTCATTTTCAATAATTCGTGTTGAATCAAAAATCGCCTCGTCTGAATAGGGTGGCAACATTTTCACTTTCAACTTCTCATTCAACTTCGCATTCAACTTTTGTTGCCTGTAATAGGCTGTTTTTGCTTACGCGTAAAAGCACATTTAGCTCTAAATGCTACTCTAAATGTACATTTATCCATACAAAATTCGTCACCTAAATGCAACTAAATGCAACTCCATTTTTGCATTAAGAATCTATAAAACTATGTTCACATATCAATATTATCTCAATCAAAGCTCGTTTTTTAATCACCCCGTTTACACAGGAAAATCTCAGATTATTAGCCGTCAAATTTGTTGTGCTTGTTATTCTCACATCTCAAGGAAAATTTATGTTTCTTCTCTGTGCCACCGTGATCACGTTTTTCTGCTATAATAAGCAATATAAATATATTTGAACTTAACGTTTTATTAAAAATACCTTTACAAACCTCTTTTACTTGCTAGCGTACATTTTTGTTTACTTTTACATTTGGCATTTCTCCTCTCTTTCGCAAAAACAATCGATAAAACTAGGATGGACACCGAAAAGTTATCGGTTAAATCTGAGATTATTTTATAATTACAGATTAACAAGGGAGGAATTTTATATGGCTAATCTCTTGTTATAATTACAGATTAGGGTGTTAAGCTCGAAAATGAGGATAATCTGCTTATATGTGAACCTAGTATAAATGCTAAAAGCAACCCTGTGATCTTCCAAAATTTCCACGATTCGAACATGGTTTAAAGAGAAAAAGTGGCAACATTGCTTTTTCGAGTATACAGTTGCTAGCTACGTTTCAGTGATCGCCGATCGAGATTTCTTTTATTTTGCATTACATATTTGGATAAAGAAAAGTTAAGCAAATTCAACATCGATTTGATGTTGATAGAAATCTGGATCAATTTGTGATCAACTCGGTTCGTTTTGTTTCCTAATTAAGTGAGAAAATTTTATTGACAGCACCGACAAATGAATATATACACAAACAAATATTCGGTTATGGTTAAAACAATTCAAGTTTTTGTATTGAATTTTTGGTTTAAAATTTATTTTTTCCTTTTCAGTAGGGTTTTTGCACATTATATCCTGCGTGAGAATTGATCGTAATATATACGCATCTAAATAAGAGACTGGAACACGGCTGTTTGTCAAAAGCATACGATTTCGAACTCGCGTAAATGTACATTTGCTAAATGCTATAGCATGAACGCTCTTCGAAAACATATGTTCGAAAGTGCTAAATGTTGCATTTTTAATGCAGCAAAAACGCTGCATAATAAAATCGCTGCGTGCGAATGCCCTATTAGAACCAAAACTTTGCTTTCATGCTGATCACACATACTGCTTGTCGAAATTCATTTGAATTGATAACTGTGTGACATTTCAAAATGCCTTCGCCAAGGATACAGCCGAGGCGTATTCAATAAAGCCTCTATAATGCGAGTGTGAGCGTGAACGTTCGCAAAGCCAAAGAATTCCATTTGTATTCTTAACAGGTCTATTCTGCGCTGGTAATAAAAAGTTTGTAACTGGTAATTAAAGTGTCTGTCAATTTTTAAACCCTTTTCGCATTCTGTGTACTCTTGTAACCGGTAAATTTGGTTACCATCTCATAAGCTGGTAACAAAGTATTACCCCGTGAAATATGCAATGCCAGAATTTGCACAATTCTTCATAGCTGAATTGCTGAATATTTTAACTGCATTACCAACGTTCCTAGAATCGCGCTGACAAGAACTGCTAACATTTTTTGGTAATAAAATTTTCCGGTTACAAAATCTTCGGTAACGTGCAGAATAGACCTGTAAGAAGAAAAATCTATAAGAAAATAACTATTATAATTAAAATAATTATAATAATTAAAGAGACGCTGGTTTGTAATAGGGCATTCAATCAATTTTAAAAATCCCGGGATTTCGAAATGCTAAAAATTCGAATCCCTGGATCCCGGGATTTTTCGGGTTAGGTTCAGGTTAAACTCATACCTGACTAGACTGAATGAGGGGTGCCAAATGAGTGGCCGGCATGCGGAGAGACCCCACATGACTCGAAACATCTCTTCGCATGCCCGGAACACCCGACAACCCTAGCGGCTTTGTCCCTGTGGACCGACCCGATAGAGGCTGCACGCTTCTTAGGGCTGCCGTTAGTGGAACTTGACGACAACGACTGAGATATTAACCGATGTGGGCGGGGTTGTTGTAGCCGCTACAACAACAACAACAACAACAACAACAACAACAACATTGCACCTACTGAACAGGTTGTTTTGTACTTCTGATCAACTGAACAGTTGTGTGTTAAATGATCGTAATATTTTTCTGATCATTTGAGACAACATGTGTGTTTTGAATTTGACAGATAATGTATCAAGCCGTTCAGAAGACGCATTCCTATCACTTTTTTTTTTAGCAACGGTAGCGCTCAACTACTGCGCCTTCTGGACCTACCCAATGTTTCAAACATACAATAATGCATTAATGGAACAGTATTAAAGCATTCTTACAAGATATGTATCACCATATGTAAATGCTACTTTTCTGATACATTTTAATATACGGGGACATACAAACAAGTAGCATTTGCATATGCAAGTGCATATCTTGTAAAAGCCCGTTTGTACAGAAAATAGTATCGCACAAAACGTCCGTTCACTAAAATTTTTGTACAAAACTGAAAATATTACAAAAATTCCACTTCAAATTTATCAAGAAATGTACTTAAAACAACAACAACGTACATTCGCTTGCGATTCGCTAGAATTTGAATTTATTCGTGGAAATTCATGACTACGCTTGAATTGTTCACACTAAAGGCCCGTCCACATAGAACTTTGGCGTTGCGTTGGCGTTGGCGTCGCTTCAACAGCTGACTATGAATACATGAATTCAAATGCAGCCGTCCACATAGCCAAAATTCGACAACGCTCACGCCAACACAAAGCAAAAAGATGGCCAACTCTCAACTTTTCGCGTGCGTCGCTCGTCAGCTGTTGCGAATAAATAAAATTATGTGAAATATTTTTCCTTTTTAATCAAGTGCGGGCAAGAAATATCGTTTTTAATGCAATTATTGATATGAAATATTAATTTATCTGTCGTTAATATGTTAATTTAGTGGCCCAAGGATTCGCCGCCAAGCGTTCATTGTAGCAAGCATACTTTTAACGTGCGTTCTGTCAAACCAACGCCAACGCCAAAGCCAACGCGAAAGTTCTATGTGGACCGGCCTTAATTCAGTCATATAGCATGCATTCTTCAAGAATGCATACAACTGATTTCTACTGAGTTGTTTGTATATGCAGTAGGCCTGTGCAATTATTCGATTACTCGGCCAAGGTGGCTAATTAGTTTTCCGGTTAATCAATTACTCGATTAATTAAGATTTTGATGACTCAAAACGATGATTAATCGAGTTACTTGATATATGATTACTCAAAAAAATTAATTTTGCTCGTTAAATGAGTTTGCTTTGGAAAATGCTTATTTTCTTTTTTACATTCTGTACATGAAAAAATTATTTTTGAAAACAGAAACTTTGTTTTCAAAGTTCAAGGAACTTCAACTGCTTTATATGTAAACAGTACTTTGAAATGTTGATTACTCATTTTACGCATAATGTTGATTAATCAAAAATCAAATTACTCATATATTTTTATTTTTGGTTAATCAAAATCTTGGTTACTCGAGTAATTGAACTTTTGAGTAAGCATAATTTCCAATTAATCGAATAATTGAGTTATTTACTTTATGATTAATTAAAGTTTTGAATAATCAATTAATCGCACAGCCCTAATATGCAGAGTTGCGCCACATTGCAACCATAGATGCATGGTTGTATTTTGGATTACGTTTTCCTGTAAAAATTGTTTACATACATACATATGTAATTTAGGGGAAAAACTAAAATAAAAAATCAAGACAATTATGTCAAAATCAAGGCGTATTTATACAAGGTGGTGTTGATGGAAAATTTAGATTTTGGCTGCGGTACTTATTAGTGTCAAAATTATGTGTTTGTTGTATACAAGGCGAATTCATATTACAACAAACACAATATTTTGACATTAAAAAGTACCGCGGCGAAAATCTAAATTCGCCATCAACACCACCTTGTATAAATTCGCCTTGGTCAAAATGGTGTGTTTGTTGTAAACACGGCGATTTCGCATTACAACAAACACATCATTTTGACATAATGTGTTGACAATCAGTGTTGCCAGGTTTTCGGCATGAGAAAACGTCGCTCTTGGTCTGAAAAAACGTCATTTCCTACCCAAAAACGTCTTTTCCATATATGCACACAGAATTGTTATTATTAAACTTTTATTGTATACAAAGGTACATATGTACATAACTGGCCGTTTCCACAGGATAAAATTTATTGCTGCCCAGCTGTCATTTTGGTCGCTAGATATAAGTTATATCAGTGGCAATATTTGTGTGGGCTTTTATATCTTGATATAAGCATTTGTAAGATAGCTTTGAAAATTTATTTTTGCCGGATTTAATCGCTTAAAAAATTTAGAAAATAGGCTATTT
>NW_016180360.1:3955-6801 GCF_001687245.7 Rhagoletis zephyria | reverse complement strand
GCATGTGTAGTTACATATAAGTTTGTAATGCCCAGAAAGCAAAGTGCAAAGCAATTGCCCAACAATTGTTGAGGTCTTTTTTGTTATTGCACTTTTTCTGGCTCGTGTTTTTTTTTTCTGAAAATTTCATAAAGTTTTCCCAATATTATACGCAGCTTTTTTGTTTTAAAATACTTGCTGGTGCTACCGCNAAAACTAAACTTTTTCAATTCTAATAAAGCAAAAATCGCATGTGTAGTTACATATAAGTTTGTAATGCCCAGAAAGCAAAGTGCAAAGCAATTGCCCAACAATTGTTGAGGTCTTTTTTGTTATTGCACTTTTTCTGGCTCGTGTTTTTTTTTTCTGAAAATTTCATAAAGTTTTCCCAATATTATACGCAGATTTTTTGTTTTAAAATACTTGCTGGTGCTACCGCTCAGTTAGCCACAAAGGCAATAATAAGGCACACAAAAGAAAAATATCAAACATACAAAAAAAAAAAATAAATAAATAAAAAGCGAATACCACTTGAGGCGACGCGACACAGTGTTGAAATTAATATAAGAATAGGTGAAACTTTGTTACAAATCTCAAGTGGTCCAACTGCATGCATGCTTACATACTTACATATATACCTACTTATGTATGTCGATATATATGTTTAAAATATGGTTGGTTTTGCTGCAGCTTGGCGATTGAGATGTTTGATTTTAGTTGGTTGGCTGGCTAGCTGCAGCAAACAAAGTTTGCTTGCAAGAACCGCCGGCTTTTTCAATTTTTTTTTCATTTCGTACGAATATGAAATAAAACCAAATGAAGTTGTCGTTCACCGATGGGCCAACTTTTCTTTCTTTTTCTAAGCCGGAATGAGCTGCTGCTTCGATCCTGACGTTGAGGGCAACGATGCAATATCAGCTGCATACGCCAGCGATTATATTACGTTTTCCTACATCAAATTGACGAAGTCACAGGAAAGTGTGTCACGTTCACTATATACTCATTTGGTTTCGGATGGCAAGGAGAGGTGCCTATGAACTTGGACGCAACTAAAGTTGTTACTCAACGAACTCTACATTTCCGTATTAGTTTTGTGGTGAGCCTCAATTTAGACATATGACGTCGGAGTTTCGGAAAGCTTTACGATCACCGGTTACCAGTAAGGAGCCAAAAATGATTGTTTTGCATCCGGTTCAAGTAGCCGACGAGTTTCGGCGTTTACACTAAATAGTCTCTGGGGAGTAACCAAACGCCTGTTCGGAAGCGAGCTAATTCCATGCAGGGAAAGACTAATGTTGAAAAGCTCTAATGACAGCGTCCAACAGACGCCCAACATATTCACCTCTCCATTCCGAAATCTGATGCCAGATAGCTCTTTTCAACCAACCGACATATGCAAGTAGTGGAACCACATTTCCCGCTGCGATCGAACTAAGGAGCTGGAGAGGAAAGCGAGACGTGTAATAAAAAAAGAGAGGTGAAAAGAACTGCTCGAAATTAGTGTCGCTAGGCCGCAGTACATACATAAATTAGGGAGGGAACACTGTTCCACCCTGTGCTATGTCCATAGTACTGAAGGTAGTGGAGAAGATGAGCCCGAGCTCACAGTCGATGACGACGGAATTGATATCCACCACCTAAATAGGTACGAATAAATAGCATTTTCACGGTTACATAACTACAAACGTGCTGGGTCTGACGGCCTGCCAGCTAATGTATTCAAGTAAGTCGCGAAGAGTAAATAAATTCCATGCATCAACTATTGGGCTGAATGTGCTGGATATGGTCGGATGAACGTCGACCAGTAGTTAAATCAAATTTTTAATCTCAAAAATGTGTTTCTGATGAAATTAATAGCATACCGCTTTCGGAAAATTAGCTGAATGATCCGAATAATATATCAAGTGCTACATTTTTATTTCCTAAAGTCGAAAATTCAAGTCTGCAGTTTGAAATCAATAATAATAGCTTTACCAGGAAATTAATCTTTTAAGATATATACATATGTATGTATGTCGGCCGCTGTGGTATTGTCGGCCGCTGTGGTATAGTGGTAAGCAGTACGCGCTTCCACTCCACAATGCCTGGGTTCAAACCCTGGTCAAAGCAACATCGCAAAAATATAGAAAAAAAGGTTTTTTTCTTAACAGCGGTCGTCCCTCGGCAGGCAATGGCAAACCACCGAGTGTATTTCTGCCATGAAAAACAGCTTCTCATAAAAATACAATCGCCGTTCGGAGTCGGCGTAAAACTGTAGGTCCCTTCGCTTTGTGTGACAACATCAAGGCGCACGCCACAAATCGGAGGAGAAGCTTGGCCAAACACTAACATATGTGTAAGCGCCAATCTATTATTATTATTATTATTATGTATTATTAAAGAGAAAATCGCATTGGGTGAAAAACTCAAAAATATTCATAAAAAAATCTAAACTAAAATCCAAAATGTAGGTAAATAATTTTGTTATACATAACTCAATAACATTATCGAAAAGCTTGTCATAAATTCTTTAAAAATACTAATATAAATTTAAAATCGACTAATGCGATAAAAGTTATGATTCATTGAAAATATCCGCGAGCAGCAAAAGCAAAAAAATATCGGACCCCTGTAACTTGACAACCCGACACGAGGTCTGCTTTATTTACAGATTTCTTAGAGGTCCACTAACACTATAATTTAAAAGTAATTGCCCAAAAATCGCAACGTGTGACGATTACGTTAAAACCCTGCCCAATGAAAAACAACACATGCCTCGGATGATACCCCTTTCTTTTGATGACGATCACGGCAAACACATAGGAAGGACTATGATTTTAGGGTATGCACTTGGAATATCCGAACCCTTAATCGGGATGGTGCCTCTG
>NW_016180360.1:0-2466 GCF_001687245.7 Rhagoletis zephyria | reverse complement strand
AATTGCTGGCTTATGCCGATGACACTGACATCATCGGTAAGAAAAACCGCGAAGTCTGTCCTGGCTTTTCCAAGTTGGACATGGAAGCAAAGGGAATGGGTCTGGTGGTAAACGAGGACAAGACGAAGTATCTCCTGTCATCAAACAAACAATCAGCACATTCGCGCCTTGGCCCACGTCACTTTTGACAGTTATAATTTCGAGAAATTAGAGAATTTCGTTTACTTGGGAACCAGCATTAACACCGATAATAATGTCAGCATGGAAATCCAACGCAGAATCGCTCTTGCCAACAAGTACTGCTTTGGACTGAGTAGGCAATTCAGGAGTAAAGTCCTCTCTCGACGTACGAAAACCACACTATAAGTCACTCATCATGCCCGTGCTGGTATATGGCGAATTAAAATACAGCGGCTCAACTGGCTTGACCATGTCGTTCGAATGGACACCGACGCCCCACCTCTGAAAGTATTCTGGCTTCACTTGGCATTTCCAATTGGCGTCAGTTGGCCAAAACCGCTATCTATAACCTCTTCAGTCACACAGTGTTATAGTCCCAACGAAATCCTTGATGGTGGTACCGGGAGGGAAACGGTACATGACGGTAGGAAGTTTAGTTTGGTTTAAAGTCTCACACTGATCGGGTTAGGCTTTCAATGCTTCCTAAACATGCTCAAAAAGTTAACAATTTAAATCGACGAATAGTTTTATATCAACTTTTGTGAACATCTGTTTATTTGTTTTTTGTACAACATATTTACCTCCATTGGTTACAAAAATTTTAAACTATAATAAAAAATTTTTTAGTAAGTAAGTTATTGGTTTTGATTTTTTTTGTATGGGCCCCCCTAAATTTCGTTCTGCCTACGCCCATGGTCATATGATATTATAACATGTGGTTTGATGATATAATGTGATGCCATAACGTGTGATATCATATATCATGTGATGTCATATCATGTGATGTGATGTCATGTCATATCATGTAATTTAACGTCATGTGATGGCATGTAAAATCATGTGTTCACACGATTATTATTTGACAACAATATTGATAAATATACCGATAAAAATATCGATTAATTAATCGATAGCAACATCGATAAAAATATCGATAACAAAAACTATTAAAATATCAATAACAAAATTCTATAAAAATATCAATACACAAACCGATTAAAAAAATCTATAAAAATATCAATAAAATTGATAAAAATATCGATAACCAAATCGATAAAAGATATCGATAACAGTATGTATAAACCATATCGATAAATATATTTATTAATATATCAACAACAATATTGATTGTGTTATATCGATAACAATATCGATAAAAATATTAATATATATAACGATTAAAATATCGAAAAAAAATCTATATATCGGTAACAGAATCGATCATTATGTCGATAACAATATCAATAAGATCATCGAAAACAATATCGATAAAAAAATCGATAAATATAATGAAAATTCTGAAATAGTCTCGAAAGTTTCGAAATATTCCCGAGAATCCCGAAATAGTTTTGGGAATTCCCATTTAGTTCCGTGAATCCCGAAATAGTCTTGAAAATCCTGATTTAGTCCCAAGAATACCAAAACTCTAAACTCCCGAAGTAGTTCCCAGATTGAGTCTGTTTATATCTATCTATGTAGTATATCCTTTTCTTTATCTTCATAAATACTTTTATCGGTATCCTCATCTTTTTCTTAATATTTATCTTAATTTTTACCTTTATATTTACGCATCTTTGTTCTTGTTTTTATTTTTGCCTTTGTCCTTTCTTCATCTATATACAGGTACTCACCTTTACTTTCATTCTTGTATTGGGTTAAAGACCAGTCTTATTCTTTAACCTTTGATTAGCACATTTTTGTTATACATTTTGCTCGACCCTATTAAGCTGGCATTTCAGGGTACTATTTTATATATACATATATAAGGAAAATTTGAAAGTTAGGGGGGCTCGAGCACTCCCCTGCCCCTACCTGGCTACGCCCATGTGTATAGGGCCTTTCACATTGATATTGACGGATCCTTATGTGATTCAAATACGCTTGAGAGCAATATATGTACGTATTTCAGTTGAGATAGACGACAGTTTTTGCTGAATTGTTAGAGGTGCGTACTACCAATACTTTGGACCTGGGTTCGATCCCTGGTCCGAGCAAAATCTTAATTAGAAAACAGTTGTTTCTACCAGCAGTCACCCCTAGGCTTTTAATGCCAAACCTACGAGTGTATATCTGGATTGAAAAGGCTTCTCAAAAAACCAGTTGCGTATAATTGAAGGCCAACCCATTTGTGTTATAAGATCCAAATGCAGATCACTTTATTAGGTTCCCGCTTGGAATAAGTATTTACGGAAATTTCCCTATTATTCGAATTGAAGAGTGATTTTAAGCAATACAACCCGATACAACTTCATTACCAATGATTATAAGCAATTACTTATGTAAAGC
>NW_016180359.1:0-6801 GCF_001687245.7 Rhagoletis zephyria | reverse complement strand
CCGTTCCAATTTGCGTTAGACGCGCAAAAGACTACGAAAAGAAAAAAACGCGAGACTCATGAAAGGGAATCGACCCTGCGCTTTGAACTAATAAATCAAAACGTGCCAAAGTTAACTGGCGAAAGAGAAAAGCTAAACGAACGAAATAGGTGGAGAAAAATAAAAACTCAATAAAAGAATCAATAGCTCTATTAGAGAATTGGCAAAAAAAAATATATATAGATATATGCGAAAACAACAACACACAACACATTTGAACAAATTGACTTAATGGCGCGTTTCGGCGCGTTAAAGCCGGTTTAAGCCATAAATTATGGCTGCTGTGACGCGACAAAATGTTGTCAACACGTAACGAATGATGGCAAAAAAAAAAAAATGAAGGTACTTACATTATGGCACTATCGAGTGAGTAGCATTCATTCTAGAGCAATAGGTAGACGCTTAAGTATTTATAAACAAAACTCTTTGGGAGACCCAACTTATGGCATTAATTAAGTGCTTAATTAGCTACATATTTTCGCATACTTTTGCATATTTTTAGCGAGTGCTGAACATGCCAGCCAAATTGGTTGCAAAGATTTGTTTGAAAATTAGTCTTGCTGAATATCTTTCAACCACATAACTTGTTTAATCGAAGAAAAGAAGTGGTTGCTAAGAGGCAGGAAGTGAGTTAATTGGAGCTGGTGAACTAGTTAGCTTGTATTTCTTAATGACCCTCATTCTCCTTTTTTTATGGCGCTGTAACCGCTTTAGTAATTTTGGTCAAGTTGAATAAAGTACGCCCTCGTCAACTGGTTTTTCAGTCGCAAAGGAAACTTTCTTCATCCTCTGGAACACCGAACCAACGTAGCGTAAAACTCATCCAGCTCTTCGGTCCATCGTCTGCCGTATTCGCTGTCACCAACGCACTGGGGCCCGTAAAAGCCCCACAGGAATTTCCAGCACGGGTGCAACTAGGGAGAACTTTAATTCATATAACTACCTACTCATTCGAAAGTATACTTATTGGCAATAGGTATTCTCCGTTGGATTGAAAACGGAATGTATTCTGTTCGTTCACCTCCAGGCCCACTGGCTTTGCTCCGATATCCAACTTTGAAAAGGCAAACAATACTTTTCTGAGCGACTTAGCTCTGCAGCTCTTATTATTTTCTCCAAAAAAGACTAAATAAGTCGTTTTATAAGAAGTCTCTCTGCCTAAAACATCGATTAGTAGCATTGGGGTCGGATAGGTCTTTCGCATTTCAAACAGGTGCAATGACTCAACGTCATTTTACACCGCCGTATAAATAGCTCCTCTACTGCTAATGAAACTCACGTATTTTGACCTCTTCCTTTTGGTAAGTAAAATAAGTATCGCTTCCCTTTGACCACCCTATAACGATCCCATGTAGGTCACGTTGCATCCGACTCTAGCGTAGCCCTGTGAGGAACATCTATTTTCTTTATAGTCGCTCTGGTCGCATAGGTCGGTTTGTTGAAGGTCGATATCGCTGCGCGAAAATGCTGGCTGTTCGTTTTTAGTTTTTCGACTTCGAGCCTTCCTTCTACTGACGGGTGCCCATTTTTTGCTGCCTATCTTAGCTGGAACAAATTAATCGTCCGAGACTATGTTTGGCCTTCGTTTAGTTAGTAGTATTTTAGTAGAATTAGAGTTGAATTTTCTAACGATGGAACCAAGTACCGCTTCCTTTCTCATCATGCAATAAAATACGCCAAACAAGTGTCGGGTGCAAATCAGCTGTTTTGAACGTCTTGTCCCGTCCATTGCATTTCTTCCATGGCGGTGATGTCAGTCTTAGTCTGCGCCAGGACATCAACCAGCCAGGCACAGGCACCTTTACAACTAAAATAATGCACATTTAAGGTGTATAACCTCAAAGCAAGTCAGCGACTCATTTACCAAAAGAAGGAAGGCCAACTTGACCAAATCCAAATTCAGTGGGACAGAGATTGAGTTCTCCCAAGGTCATCGCAGGTGGGGACTTAAGGGGTCATTTTGTTGCCTAAAACTATTTAGAAATGATTCCGTGCTAAAGCTCACAGACTCAGTGCTACCGAAGCTGACTTTTATAAAGCCCTACAGGGTAATAATACCTGAAAGTGATAACTCTAAAACTCAAGTTTGGTACACTGATGGCTCCAAACTTGATGAACGGAGCACTGGGGTCGGCGTGTATGGACCTAGCTTCAAAACAGCGTCTCGATGGGCATATACCCAACCATATTGCAGGCGAAATTTTTGCAGTTGAAGTCTGTGTCCACGAATGTCTTCGTAGAAGAACTAATGGGGCAACAATAAACATCATGTCGGAGAGCCGGGTAGCGTTAAGTGCACTTGACTCTTGCAAAACGATGTCGAAGGTGGGGGACGGTTGCAAAAAAGTACTGGTGAAACTAGGAGCCAGTAAAAGAGTAACCTTGTGATGAGTTGCGGGCCTCGAAGGCTTCGATGGTAACGAAAGAGTTGACACTCAAGCGAAATGCGGTGCCCAACGGAGCCTGATCGGATCTCAGCCTTTCTTTGGCACATCCAGAGGATACACAGCAGAGCTCCAGAGGGGATGGTAGGGAGCACTTGGTAAGTACATCTTAATGGCGCACGACAAAGGGCAAAGGGCAGTCCAAAATATTCATAACACCCTTTCGTGGAATCTCTGTGTGGCTGCTAGACCTTATCAGAGAGGGTTTAGGCACTCTTACCGGTACCTGACAGCAGTGTCCTGTCAAACTGAGGCACCATCTACAAAAAATGAAACATTCTGCGGAGACGAACGGCGGATTTTGTGGGCTAGAGGAGGAAACTGGGGAGCATATATTATGTGAGTGCCCGCTTATAACTCGACTTAGACTTATATAGGTTGGAGAACGATTAAAATCTTCATCCAGAATCTGGAACATTACACCTGACCTGGCCTAGGTTCCAGCGCTATATACCCTAATATGCCTAATAATAATAATAATAACCTCAAAGCTAGAAATTTAAGCGCTCGCTGAGGCTGTCTACCAAAATAAGGGGATCTCATTGGCGGATTCTTAGACACTTTCATTGGAATAGTTTTAACCTGGTGGCTCCCAAAACCCAGCGCACAATCAGTATCTGGTTGTTAATGTGCGACTATTAGTTAAAAACTGGACTGGCTATTCTTTGCAGCCTGCATTTTCTTTTTAATTCATAGCAAAAAATTGCAAAAGTCAGCAAGATTTGTAGACAAATACGTACGGGTATCTTATTTTGATATCTCACTCTTGAATACATACAGACAAAGTTGAATACACAAACAATTTTCGCTTAATTAAGGAATAATGCAAAATCTGCAAAATGGCAAACACAATAAACATCGAGCGCAAGTACATATACAAGCAGTGTGCGCTTTCTTTCTCCGTTACTCCATTGAAAGTGATGCTTTGCCATGCTATGTGTTGCATGCAACAGAGTAAAAAATTCTAGGAAAAATAAATAAACCAATTGGAAATTTTTGTCTTTTCAACAAAACTGCTTTTACACAAATGAGCATTTAACATTAGTTCTGTTGAATTTCACCGACCATACATTGTCACACAAGGGAAAATTCAGCCGAAAGACATTTATTTATTTACATTGAATTTTTTTTTCGGGCTTTGACGAAATCCATTTAATGCGGCAGCTGTAATGAATTGTCTGTCTCATTTTTTTTTTTGTTTTTGGGGCAAAAGTGTAAACAGACACTTGCCAACGCTAAAGCGACCAATTCAATTTTGAAGAACCAATATAAAATTATGTACATATACAAATGTAACTGGGGTAAGCTAAATTCGGTTGGTGGAGAGCTTGGTGTCCGCTGCCGGCTGCACTTGTGCATGCAACACAAAACTTTAATTGCTGTTGGCGGCTAATGACAAACCGACTGAGTGGCTGGCTGGCTGGTTGCCGAGCGGAGGCAAACTATGTACGTATCTGACTGGATGTGGCTGGGCATTGTTGGCCTTTGCCACTGTTTCTGCCATAGCATGCTTCTACTTCTCTCTCAGCCTATACGTACGTCTGCTTTTGCAACCAAATCCACATTTATCTATTCATTTACTCGTTAAATGCGGATAATTGTAAACGTCTGGCCGTGACAATCGTAATGTCGCTAAGCATAATAAAAATATATCCATACATTCATATACATATGTATGTATATGTCCATAAATGCATGTGTTTTCATTTATTTATTTATTTTTGAGCTGGCATATAAGTATGCATATATGTATGTATGGATGGGTAGACATGTGTTTAGGCTACTTGTGCTTGTGTCATAGACGTCAGTGCCAATTACTTATGCGCTCATTCATGAACTCGAACTCTTCCTTGCAGTGGTCCCAAAAGGCTTGCTGCTTGCTGCTTGCCCTCCCGCCTACCAGCCTCCTGCGAGCCTTTAGCTCCTCAGTTCATTCACTTGTGTAACTTGCATAAGTACAAAACTTATACGGTTGCGGGCGAATAATTAGGGACGCAACATTTCAACAAGTCTTTTGAATTTAAACTTTTTATTCAAAACCAGCAAATACATGGCGTACTTGACTGCGCCTTAAACGTATTTTTGTGCTGTTTGATACCCGCATTGTAATATTTCATTTATTTTATATATTTAATTGAATACAATTTTTTAAACCGGTGGCAACCCTTGTCAAAAATATTTTCGGCAGTAAACTTTCCTAAATCTTTTCAATTTGATACCCATATTGTAATATTATCTTAACAATTAAATTAAAATAAAATTTTCAAACAAGTGGCAATCTCCAACAAAAATATTTTCGCTGCAAGCCTTGTTAAACTTCTTTCTTTTGACGGTCATATTGCAATATTTACTTTATCTTATCAATTTACGTAAACTGCAATTTTCAAATAGGTGGCAACTCTCAAATTTTTTTCTTATTAAGCTAGACCTCTGGCAATACATCGGTGGAAACTGCGCGTACAAACATACAGACAGACAGACAGACAAAAATTCTAAAAAAATGGGTAGATTCCTGTGTCAGAAATTTTTCTCTTGGCGTAAACTCAGAGAACACTTATTTATTTATCGAAACCTCAGCTGCAAACAGCGCCTTCCGACTGCGTGGCTTGCGGCCGTGAAAGGAAAGGCCTTCGGGCACGGTTCCATCCAAGACGCCTTACCGCCTGAAATTAAACCACTGCCCACTGACGAAGTCTTGGGTTCACCACAAACCCGACACGAAATTCCCAAGCGGCAGTCGATGGAATGCGCAGCTGGTGAAGGGGTATTCATTGAGCAATATAACCTAAAGTTATCCTATCGCCTACCAGACTATGTAAGCGCTTTCTAGGCCAAAACGTTTTGAATTAAGGAGGCAGTAAGATACATAAAAGAGAATGTATCCGCAATAACGCAGGTGAATATCTTCTCGGATAGCCATTCAGGCACTCTCTCCTACCTCTGTTATATCTCAACAAGTGGATGACTGTAGGAGAGAGCTATCCTATATTTCCGATGAATACGAAATTACCCTAATATGGGTCCCAGGGCATAAGGAATTTACGAAAACGAGGCAGTGGACGAACAAGCAATCTGCGGCTTCGCACTGAATGTGTGCCACGCGGTGGACATCGGTGCCTCGCTAAGTGAGATAAAAGGAAAAATCACTCGAATGCCAAACAAAGGTGCAACCCTAGAGGATGGCATAGCATTACCCCGCAGTTTTGGGTGTCCTACGACCCACTTAAAACCAAAGCTCCTTTAGGAGTGAGCAAAGAAGATACCTACAAACTAATAGCAGTGTGCACCGGGCACTGGTCCTTTGGAGTTCATGCCAAAAGGATTGGATTACCATTCAGTTGGTTCTGTCGCAGTGCGAGCGTCCAGTCCTCGCAAGGATGAGGCTAAAGACGCTCGTCAAACCATTCCTGCAGAATATTTTATAGGGCAGCGGCCTCCCTCATTAAATCTGCAAAATGGCTGTAGGTTGAACGAATCAAAATGACGAACTTGCTAAATGCTTATCACTAGGGTGACAAACCCCTTAAGCCCAGTAACCAACCAAAGGCAAGTCCTAGCTACATCCAACTTGCACTTTGTTATACCAAAATTGAATGTGCTACAAAACTGTATACTAAAATATTTTCTACAAATTCGAATTAAAAAGGTTGACATTTTGATGGGACTCGAATTTTCCAAAATTTTTGTACAAAGTTTGAAGTTCGTACTTACATGGTTTTTGTTGCATAGTGAGTTATACTTTCATAAGAAATAAAACACATTACACATAGAAAAAGCAAAATAGCGCGAACTTGTTAAAATTCCGCGACCCTATTTATATGCCCGCCATGTACATTAGGGCGGGTCAATTTGTGTGGAATAATTTTTTTCGACATCCTTCCTGGAAGAATCGGGTGCTACATGGAATTCTAAAAAAGTCCGTGAGAGCATAGCTCTAAAGTAAATTTCGAACCCCAAAATTTTAAAAGAAATTAATTAATTATTATGCAGTAGGTAATTTATCATATTGCGCTTTTTTAAATAAAAACTTATTATCAAAAATAAATTATTCGTACCTAAAACCACCAAATACAAGTTTGTATTAAAAAATAGCATTCATAACACTTTAGTAAATATTAATGAACATAGTAATTTACCATTAATTAAAAACAAATTCTTTTACAATTTCGAGGGCTACTCGAAATAGAGCTTAGCAATGCTATAATGGACTTATTTTCTTAGAACTTTATATAGAATCCGTATCAGTTAGGAGTTCTGTTGAAAAATAATAATTAACCCGCCCTAATATGCTTTTGAATTTACATACCTATGTAGATAT
>NW_016180358.1:0-6802 GCF_001687245.7 Rhagoletis zephyria | reverse complement strand
AGTTTGCTCACTCGCTCGCTCGAACTCCGAGTTTTTGCCCACCCTGCTTGTGATGCAAGTAGGTTAAATTTTTCTGGACGAGGATTGATCGGAGGCGGTGAAAGCAGCTATTAAGGCGAAATAAGACTATTAGTGGCGGAAATTTTACTTGAATCTATGCGGCAAGCCTAAACATCACTCCAAGGGCATACTGTAAACGTTTCATGGAAGAAGATTAGCATTTACTACTAGCCTTTCAAGCTTTCGGCATCGTACTTATTTCTCACTACTCCTGATGAGTTGTCGGAAATAAGTATGAGTTGTTCGATGTTCCTTCGCTTCTTTCCTATCTCTCTGCCAATCCTTAAATGCTAACACAAGCAGCTTTCCAGCTTTCGAGTCATCTAATCTAACCTAACCTAAGAGTAGAAGTGAATATCAAAAAGGTTCTTCAATTGCTAATTTTTCCTTACAGGGTCGATTTAAACACTTTAGGATCACATTCTAACCTATTTTTTTCTCTTATTATTTTGAATTTTTAATTTCCGTTTATTTATTCACATTTCGTTGACCTAAAATAACGTTATTTGTTGACGACGCCGGTACTATGCTGCGCTCCGCCGCCATTGCCAGCTTTGACCTTAACTGTTATGCTCTAGTCGGCGCAATATACTCACTTTACCACCTGCGGCTTCACCTTCAACGTATGTATGTATGTATGTATGTATGTATGTAGGTAAGCAGCCTCAGTCACCTTCTTCTTTTCTTCAGCTTCTTACGCTGTGGTGGCCACAGGCAGTCAGCTAAAAAGATTTCGACTTAGTTGGCACCCATTCGCGTCTGCGGCGGTAGCTGAAAAGTAGAGCTTTTTATCTTGAATTGTTTGTTGCTGCGGTTATCTTAGGTAAGCGGCTAAGTGGTTGTCTGACTGTCTCTCAGTCGGTCTGTTTGTCTGGCGACTTGTTTGTCTGAGGTGTCTGTTGGCGCAGCAGACGCAGCGTAAATTTTTGGGACACTATGCGAGGAGCTAAATACATATATACATACATACAAAATGCCAATGCACGAGGCTTTAGTAGATATTTTGTATTCATTGCTTTGCTACCTGCCGTCTTTGTTCTGTGTCGTCTCTTCTACATGCATTCAATCGCGCTTTGTGGGTCCGTCTCACATGCTTTAGTTGATGTATTTTGCTTGCTCTGAAGCTTTTTACAATCTTAAATTTCGTGACTTATGTATATGTACTACATTTGTGTGCACGTACACTAGGGTGGTTCAAAATAAGCAAAGTCGGAATTTTAAGGGTCTCACCCCCTAGGATTGTTCTATATTAAAAATTATACTCTAGGTTTTTATTTGGAAATCAAAAAATATTTAGCGGTCTCTCAAATCGCTCAAAGTATTTTATATGAGGAAACTCTGTTCCTCTTCAGGAGACTTGCAGTAATAAACCACAATTATTTATTAAATCATTTTTTAATAATGACTTGTTTATAGGTCCCCCAAAACCCCCAAAAAATGCAATGGGGGACCCATAAAAAATTTTTAGTATTAGAAAATGGTAAAATAAACAATTGAGTTTTATTTCTGGAAGTCTCCTAACGAGAAACAAAGTTTTCCGATTGAAAAATATTAGGGATTGCACGGTTTGCAAAGCTGTCCCATACGAAAACCGGTTTTTACCGTGCAATCCGTGCAATCTGTGCACCATGCAAGGGCTTTGCAAGACTCCTAGTTTACCCCTATTGATTTTCAAGAATTCTATACCATTTCTATGAAACCCTGTTTTTTTCCATACAAAATACATACATGGAAAACTTTCAGCATCCTTCAAATATTTTTGAATCTCGTAATAAAAAGAAAAACGAGGGTATGCTTTTTTATATATATGTAGAATAATCCTAGGGGGTGAGTATTAAAATTTTTCACATGTATTTTTGAACTACCCTAACGTACGCCCATATGTATGTACATTTATGTACATTTGTGGAAGAATTGGATACCTTGTCCAGAAACTGCAATTAATATGTATGAATTCCAATAAATATATAGTTGCAGTGGATGGCTTCAAGCCCGAAATTCGTGTTTCCTGCTGCCTCACTTTTCAAAATATTTTCTTGTGCCTTCTGATTGAGCACATATTCAGATACCCCGGTCCAACATAAGTATGTATGTATGTACATATGTAGATAGCCACAATCGTAAATAAGCAACAAACTCTATGTGGAGCAACAACAGTCTCCATTGTTATTGCGGCAGCAGGCTACGTTTCATGGTAAGCAACAACAAGTTTATAAACCTATGCATGACAAATACATACAGTATCGGACAAAACATTTGCAACTGGAACACAGCCCTGCGAATATTGTCTCTCACAAAGCCGTTTTTTCTCTGAAATAGTTTTTGTTTCTTGTTTTGGGCGCTAGAGTATTTCACTAATTTATTTTGAAATGTTTATTGAGATATTTTTTCTTTTTCGGTTATATTTGGGAAAAATTTGTACACGCGTGGTAACCCTGTGCGACAAAACAATTGCAACTTTGTTTGCTTAGCTATATAACGGTAAAAATGCTTTGAGCTTCGTTTCGTTTTATAACTGCATTTAGTTTACTTTGATAGAGATATTTGCTGAGTATCATTTGTGCACAGATATTTCTTGCGACAACACCGTTTATTTGCGAAATTTCATAAAGTAAGTTATGGCTCCAAACAAATTCGGCGAAGCACTACGCGCGCGTGTTATTGATGACTATAATAACGGAACTTCTCAGAAAGACATTTCCATAAAATTTGATATTCATAAATCATCAGTTTCACGAATTATTTCGAACTTTATAAAAAACAAAACAGCCGCAGTAATACATCGTGGAGGCCGACCAAAAAAAACTGACCATAAAACTGACATTGCGATTGTGAGAGAGGTAAAGAAATTTCCGTTTAAAAGTGCTCCGCAATTGGTAAAAGAGCTTGTGTTACCAATCTGTTCAAGAACTGTCACTCGTCGCCTGGCTGCCGCTGATTTGCGTACTTACCGACCCGCAAGGAAACCGCTTATTAGTAAACGTAATCAGCAAAAACGATTGCAGTTCGCTATTGATCACATAAACTGGCCGGTAAGCAAGTGGAAAACTGTACTTTTCAGCGACGAGTCCAAATTTAATTTGGTAGGAAGTGATGGTGTGTGCTACGTTCGACGTCCACGAAACAAACGTCTTCAAAAATCATACTGTGTCAAAACAGTCAAACATAGTGGCTATGTTATGGTCTGGGGATGCTTTTCCGCTTCTGGTTTGGGGCCGCTTCATCGTATTAATGGTACAATGGATCAGTATGTTTACAGAGACATTATGGAATCCGTAATGCTGCCACATGCCGAGTGGGAAATGCCACTAAAGTGGATCTTCCAACAGGACAACGACCCGAAGCATACAGCAAAGGTCCTAAAATCGTGGTTCCAGAGGAATAAAGTGGACGTAATGGAGTGGCCCCCGCAATCCCCAGACCTTAACCCTATAGAAAACTTATGGGAAATAGTAAAAAAGAGGATTGATCGCAGTAATGTAGCAAATGCTGACCAATTTTTCCAAAGAGTCCTGGATGCGTGGAAAAATATTGCTCAGACCATCGTCGATAACTTGATAGCGTCGATGCCGAGGCGGTGCAAGGCAGTTATTGATAGCCATGGATTTGCCACGAAATATTAAGTTTTTCTTTTGCCTTACTCAAAATAATGTACCGCTTTCGTTGAGTTGCAATTGTTTTGTCTCACTGAATATGGGTGTTGTAGCATTTTTTTATTTACATTTAAGAAACTAACTGTGAAATTTGAATAAATCGTTTTGTTTACAAAAACAAACTTACATTGTTTCAAATAAAATACAATTAAAAGGTTTCAGACATTTAACTGCTTTGCAATCGACAGTATTCACATTATTATATTTCAGTTGCAAATGTTTTGTCCGATACTGTATGTATGTACATGTATGCCTATATGATATTAAATATATAGTGTTGCATGCTTCTCTTTGTTGCCATCTGTGCTGGCCGAATATTAAACTTGTACGTTGGAATTTATATTGATGCATCATTTTCATGCTCATCAACATCAGCATCAGCATCTCCATTCTCGGCATCATTATCATCAACCAGCATCATAATCATCATCATCATCATTGGACGACGCCAACTGCTTTGTTGTTCGATCTGAAAGCGTAATTAAAGCCGCATAACATCTGCTCCAACTGAGTTTGCGTTTCATTTGGTCGTTGTCGCGTCTCATCTACACTTTCGTCTTCTTCCACCTCTTTCCCCACTACTTCTCGTACATCTTCGCTTTGTTTATGCTGTTGCAACATGTGCCGTTTGTACTCATATTATTTGCTTCATTTGAGTAATGAAATATTTACTTGATGATTTCTTGGAATATCCTTGAAGATTTACTACAACAATATGTATCTGCGCTCAGGTGTTGGTACCATAAATTTATTAGCGAATTCTAGGAACTGGAGTTGGAATTGATTTGCTAACATTCGCATTTATGCTTGGGTGAATCCGCTTATTAAATAATAGCTTTGATGTGAACGCTGCGTTGCCATAGTTGCCATATTGCTTGTGTGGGTTGAATGAATTCCATTTCGATGCGACCACTTTAAACCTTAAATTGTGTTTTTTGGTAGAAATTTAGAAAAGAGGCTAAATATTTAATATATTTGGACATTTTTTATAAGCTTTAGGTTTTACTCTAAATAAGAAGTCTAGGTGGAAGGAGAACAAAACTTGCAGTTATGAAGGGGCCTCTATAGCTCTGTATATATAAGAGTAGATGCTGCAAATAAGTTTCTGGATCTTCTTCCAGCTGTAAAACATACCAAAGCACTTGATGCTTTTAGCTTAAGAAGACACCTCAATGATAAACGCGACATTTTTGCTTTCTCAACAAATTTAGTTTTCTATCGGGCAGCACTGACCAGTGTGTTCAAGCTTTGGTTGCATACAGAAGTTTCTCCAGCGATATTTTTTTTTTCGTAGTCTGGTATATAAAAGATGAATACGCACCACGACTTGTCTGATTTTTAAAGCAAATTTATAAAAAAAAAAAACTAGTTCATGTCAGACAACATTGGTATCATTGCCTTAGAGGTAAACATTAGGGTGAGGTTATCCTCATAATCAAATATCGGCATTTCATCCGTATTTACCAATATTCGAACGTACTTGTTATTCGGATATCCGGTTAATATCCAAAAAATCCGTATAGAACACCCAGCCCTAATAAGCATTCATTTCGTAGATGATCGAGAATCTGAAACAACCATCAAGAGGAAAAGAAGGATATTTGTAAATGTAAAATAATATTGAAAATAAAAATTTTAATTTCATTGCAGCATCTCAATCTCGCTCTCCGAAAAATCCTTGAGTGTACTCCTTACTCACTTATTGTTCTTGTAATAAATACAAATATCACATAACAGCTACAGTTTAAAGCATTTCCACAACTTTGCCTAACCAAAACAGAACGTTACTATTAAGTACTTAAATAAATCCATCATTGAGCTTAAATGGAAAGCCATTTAAGCGGCAAAAGAAATCCTATCCTTCAACGCTTATTAGTTAGAGTGAAATATTTTATATAAGAAGAAGAATGAGCAGAAGAAAAAAACTAAACAAAAAAAAAGCAAATAAATAAAAAAAATCAAGCCATTACAAGCCAATGGAATCGATGAAGCGCAATAACTATGCATATAGATGTTCCAGCAGTCGTTGCTCGTTACCACAACGTCGAAGTGTCTAGACATGTGACTCCCGCGCTGCCTTGTCTGCCAGATGAATTGTATGTTAATTCACGCCTACTATTTACTTTCTTATGTACACCAATGTACTACATCTGTATGTACATACATACATACTGATTTGCTAAATCCAGGCATTCTTCTCCTCCGACAAGCGCGCTTTCTTCATCGTACGTCGATCGGATATCAATACCACTTAATTTTTCCTCAATAAATTCAAACTCAAGTGGCAGGGATATAAATAAATACAAGCCAACAAGCCGCACACGCACTGTTACATATATGTATCTACATGCATATTAGGGTGGTCCGTAAAAATATTAGTAACTAAATTTTGTACGAGGCATCCACGAAAATTCCAAATTTTAAATAAATTTTTAGGGGTGGCTACCAGGGTTTGAAGAATTTCTTTTAAAACGCAAAAATTTGAAAACATTTTGAATTGGACTTATTAATTTATTTCATATAAGTTTTTATAGTAAATATATCAGATTTATCAGACTTCAAGTAAAAATGTGTCGATCTTTTTAAAAATTAAAATTTTTTCAGACCCACCTACTATTTTTTTTACTTTTGAAATTTTTAAAACATTTTCGTGAAAGTTTTTACTATGTAGGTAGAACAAAATTTAGATGTTGATTTTTTAAGGAACACCCTAATGCATATGTATATATGTCCGTGTGCATGTTTATACGCGCACCCACGCAGTTGCACGCAATTTTCAAGTGTTTACTAATACGTACGCTGAAAAGTGGAGAAAACTTAACAAAATATTTACAACCGCGTGTATTAAAAAAAAAGGGATTATAAAAACACACGCACGCGCAAACTTAAAAAAGGGGAAAATTAAAACTGAACAGCAATACAAATAATGGCTTAGCATGCTCATGTGCATGCATGTATGTATGTATGTATGTACAGCAGGAGGAGTATATTTCAATTTACTCGTTAAAAGGTTTATACTCGTACCCATATATGTATGTATGTATGCGCATATAACGGGTGATTTTTTAAGAGCTTGATAACTTTTTTTT
>NW_016180356.1:0-6804 GCF_001687245.7 Rhagoletis zephyria | reverse complement strand
GGGATCGTTGAAATGAAGTCGCCCCTTGTGGGACTTAAGCACTTAGACTAAACGGTCATTTGTGATACAGCAAGGAGATCACAGTTATCATCGTTCTCCTAAAAATAGCAAAAAAGTTGTTAAGCTCCTAACAAAATCTAGATTATGAGATGAGCTAATCCAGATTATAAATGTCTTACTCCTTTAGGTAATATAGAGACTTCATGCGTTGAACATTTACGATTGATTAATTTTCCTTAAGTATCTGGTATACTAGAGCAATGTGAGGAGGTTTGGGCCATCACCAATTGCGAGAATGATATTTGGAAGGACATCAATGCATAGGTCTAATTAAACTGCCATGAGACGCAGCACAAATTTGGTGTGAGATGATGGTTGGGCGGAGACTTCGACATCTCGTCTACAAGGTCATTCCCAACAGTGAAAGAATCGCAGCAAAGCTAAATTCAACAACTTAAGCCCCATTTGTTCGTACGCCCCGACGGAGGTGGTCGACTTGGTTCAACAGTCGGAAAATTAAGCATTTACGACAACACCTTCGACAACGGAGAGAGGCTATCGATTTTAACCGCGGCATGAAACATGGTAATCAGTAATCCCATATACCAGCATCGAAACATTAAAAAAGCCGACAGCTGATCAACGAATGAAGAGCCGAGTTGGTCATGCACAATGAATAATGTGCGTCAGACACGTCGTAAAGACGCAGCCGAGAAATTTCGAAATCAACTCTCAATCCTGCTTAAACAAGAATCTCTTTATCGACCGGATATAGATGAGCAGTGGGAGGCCAGCTCTCAAACCCTTCGTGCCGCTGCGGAAGAGGTGGTTAGATACTACCCCACTGCGACCGGTAGGTATATTGTGCCCTATTTAATGCCTAAGGAATCATAGTTGGTTGTGGTCTGTTAGGCACCCGGATAGTAGCCTTTTTAATTGCTGAAAATACGATCTATTGAAATTTTAGCCAAAATTTTTGGTAGCCTATCTATGGTCCCCACTGCCTCCCAGTGCTTACTTTGCTCAGAGTGTAGCCACTCGGTAATTATGGTTCTCGAAAAGGACCAATTAAGACCATAAAATTTCCCCGGTTTTAAGAAGACAGTTAAGGATCTTTCTCGCGCCAATTTGACAACAACCTCGCTGACTTCGCGGCTCGAACCCACAGTAGCGTGGCTTCCAGCACAGAGTAACTGTGTTTTTGCTGCCAGAATTTGGAACTTGTTAAAGCATTTTTAACAAGCGGATATTTTCGTCATCCTGCTTGAAAAGGCTAACTCGAAAGGCACTCTTCAAATCCTTTTCGATGTTTAATTTGGTGCAGGTTCAATATGAAACTTTGATGCCGGGGCCATAGATACCTTTACCGGCTATTTCATTCATCCTTGAAACATTCGCGTATCAATTAACGCATCTGGGATAAAGGACAGGAAAACTTCCTGTTAGCCGAATCTTCGCAGTATGGGATTATCACTTGGAACTTTCCAAACCTGTTATTTTCCTTAGAATATCTGCCTGAAGCTTCTTTATACGGAAAGTGATATTGGAAATTATTGGCCAATGATGTTGTTCTGGCACATAAAAGTGTAGCTAACTCCCGCTGCTCAAATTTCAAAATGCTACCCCACAAATATACCTACCATTCGAACAACACTAGGCCCTAAATATTCGCTTTTAAAAACATATTTTCTGAATATGAATATTACTCGTGTGTATGTATGTATATAATTGGTGCAATTCAGAACTTGAAATACAAGTGCATTTCGTTGAAAAAATTAAAGTGTTGCATTAAAACATATGCTGAGTGGAACACTTGAATGCCAATAGCAATTTGTAAAATGCATACATATGTATGTATGTATGTATGTATGTATGTGAATAAAAAATACCAACTTCCACACCTGATAATCACCAACGTATATTTATCATACTTCGAGCACACAGTCATTTGCCATGTGACAATAAATTAAAATTAAAAAAAAAATTTCATTATTGGCAACAATTTAATTTAAGCAATTAAATTTCCATAAATTAAAACGTGAGGTTTCTGCGGTCGAATAGCGGTTTTTTGTAAAGGTGAAAAACTGAAACGAAAGCGTTGCAGGAAAAGCAAGAGCTGAATGTACATACATATGGATTCAACGAAATTAAGGTAGTGTCTGCGTAAAAAAGAATACAGAAATAAAAATGTAAGCATAACATTATTAAAACTGACACAAATAGTTATTTGAATTTGCGGGTAGATTTCGCTTTTATTTTATTGAACATTTAAGGTACACATGTTAGTATATAACTTACGTATATCCCTATGTATATACATACATACATATCTACTTAAATATAATTTACCCACTCAATGCGGCTATACAATTTGTAAGAGATTAACGTAACTTACATACTTACATAAGTAGTTTAATGTCCATTGTGTGACTTTACTGCTCGTAAAAGCGAATTGCATTTGTTTCACAGTTTCAATTATCCGGCGGTGGATATTGCAATAAAAATATATTATTGAATTTTGTGGCATGTTGCAACGTTGTTGGGTTTACTATTATTAAGCAGAGAAGCGAGAAAATTCGCCACCCTATCCCTTTTTTGTACTCCTTCATTCCGAGACAAATCGGATCTCAATTAATATCTTTTGCCACAGCTTAAATGGGGATCTGCTTTATGTGAAGCGTCGAGCCTGTAAAAGATAAGCGCAAGGCTAACAGGTTCTAGCGCTGGGGCTTTCTTCCTTATCCAAACTAGTTACACTCTCCATATAGTAATTGAAAAATGCTATAAATCCCTTGTAAACTATTGAAATTGGCATACAAAAATTAAGACAAAAAAAACAATCATTAAATTTTCAGTGTTGTTTCAGTTTTTAGTAAAAAAAAAAAGATTCATAATAATATTAGTTGTTAACATATATTTTTTCCAAAAATAACAATTGGAAATTTTCAAGGATATTCATGGATAAAGTTTTAAAAGGACCTTCTCAATATCTATTCGTCATTGTGCACCAAAAAAATGAATTTATTATAATTCTAGAGAATTCGCTATGTAATTTTGAAAATTTTTTGAATTACACAAACAATCTTTAGAAATTTTGAAGTCCTTCTAAAAAAGCCTGAAGTCAGAGGGGCAAGTTTTACTACATAATTATATTTGGCTCCTAGTTTCGCGAGTATTTAAATACATATATCGATTTTTTGTGTGTAACAATTACTGCCCCACGGTGTAATAAAATGAATCGATTCGTGATTTTTTGAGACTTTCCAAGATTTTTTCGAACTGTTCAGGATTTTTTTGGGAAAGCTTGAAATTTTTATGAGACATTTCATATTTTTTTAGGACCTTTCCAGGATTTCTCGGAATATCTTTAGCATTTCTTCGGGCTTTGCGATTGTTATTGGTACCTTTCGACATAGCCAGAAGGAAATAAAGGGGATGGAGCTCGAAACTATTATGCTAGCATTTCAGGGCTCCATTTTTTATATAAGGAGAAAACTTTAAAGTTAGGGTGGCGGCTCAAGCTATCCTGTCCCTACTTGATTCCTGTCCCTATTTTGATTTTTCGAGATTTCTTGTTCTGTATGATTACCATTTCCCTTATTTTATTGGTTCTGTCTTATAAACTATCCGAATGAAATTATATGCAATTCGAACCACGGCAACCCGTGCCGACTGGCAGTCAAAGTTATCAGAATAAGCTTTGTGCAATTCGCGTGTTTTTTTTTTAAATTTACTAACTTAACTTCAGTATAAGATGGTATTGCTATACTTCCTACAGTATAAGGACATAATATTTAGTAAGTCTGGGTTTTTGGTTTTCTACCAGGCAGTCAGGATTTTTTCCAAAGGACCATAAGTTATAATATATTTCCAAAAGTTTACACAAAATATGGACATATGGGTATCAATTGAAAGAAGAATTCAAAACAAGATTAATCACAACTTTTGTTTCCAATGATCCTTTTGCAACATGACAAAAATGTCCTTTAAAAATATTAACCTTGAAAATTTTTAATTTTGAATACGTTTTGGGGAATCTTAGTAATTTAAGTCATATGAATATATATAAGGATATTAAAAGATAAAAATTTCAAAGGATATTTTAAAATTTTTTGAATAAATAATTCCACATTTATTCCTTCTACACAAACACAACTTTTTTTGTTTATTTAATGATATGATTATGAAACGTATTTTTTTAAAGGAGGAAAATAATTTGTTACAAAAGTTGAATTTAAAAATTTAATGCTCATCATACGCCATGTCAGACCAATTAAGAAATATTCTAGAATTGTACAATTGGAAGTTTTCAGGACATACACAAATTATTCGACTAGAAAACATATCATTTTGCGGCCTTGTATTACATCCCACTGTACTTTTTGCATAATTAATTTTTTCGATGCCTTTGGAAGAAACCCTGCCATCCTATTAAAAATTTAAAGATGCGGATTTACTAGAAATACATTCAAATATGGGAAACATATCGATTTTTATGAATTTCAAAAGTTCTCATGGACGATATGGCAGCCTTAATTCAAGTTATTAACTAAAACTTCAACTAAAAATCGGCACGGGTTATCGTTATCCCACGGCCATAAAAACTTCATATACATATATATTATTTTGGCTAAAAAGCATAAATATAGAGGGTATGAGTATTAAAATTTGCAAAAATTTCTTTTTCCATATATTCTTGGTTTGTATGTATATGTATAGCTGTTAAGACCTGCACTACGTTTTATTATATCATTCCAGTAATATAAGTAAGTACTACATATACTGCTATAAAAATTTCACATCAAAAATAATGTTTTCGATTTATAACCGTTTTAATTAAAAAATTCAGAGTAGTGTGTTTTTATTAAAAAATAAAAATGAATAAACCTCTTTCGGATGTAAATTTTGGCAATGTGAATGCCGTAGAGCAAACACGTACAATCAACGTCACAAAGCGTGGGCTATGGTGCCGCAGCAAATAGACATATATATACAAGTACATATCTACATAAATACTGCGCTGTCAATCTGACTTCAAGTGAATGCAACTGCCATTCAATTTTGTAATATCATTACTGATCCTTTAAAACATTAATTACACAAATAAAAATCGATTAATATACGTATTATGTTGCATGCAACAAACAAACAGTTGTTCAAAATTAATATATTTCATATATGTATGTACATATACCTATTCATTCAGCCAAACGCAGTCAGGCCACAATTTAATATGAAAAACAAGCAAATAATTTCGACGGGTGTGCTTGCAAGCAGCGCGCTGTGAATTTAATGACAAAATATGTATGTACATATGTACATACATACGGTGGTGCACTATTGCATCGTTGTACAACGTTATTAACCGAAAAATTTGCAGTTTTGATTGGAAAGCAAGCAGTTAAAATTAATACGAATTTTCTCTTTCATTTTGATGGAAAGCACTTTTTTAATTGCAATAAAAGCAAGCGTAATGCTGAAATGCATTTGATCGAGTACGGCTAGACGGTCTTATGTTTGAAATAAAAATGTTACTCCCAAAAACTGCTTAGGTCCTACCTGTATGCTCGAAAGTTTGCAGTACTTGGACCCACGCTGTACTATGTCTTATACACCTCGGAAATTATCACAAATGACCACCTCATAATGTCAACTTTTGCCGATGACATCGCAATAATCAGCCGCTCCAAGTATCCCCCGCCAGCAACTGCGTTCCTAACTAATCATATGACAGCTGTGGCCAATTGGCTCGTATAAAGGTTAACGAGCAGAAATGTAAGCAAGTTACATTTACACTGAACGAGAGTACAAATATCACTAAGCAATCATGCCACTTACATGCCTAGGGGTCCCTTACTTGGCGAAACCACATAGGGGTGTTAAAAATACTCATCTTAACTTGAAGACTAGTTCCCTACAATTAGCGAGATTAATTACTATAGTGCACCTCTGCGTCTGGAGTATAAAATGGCTATAAACAACATAGTTCTAAAACCGATCTGGACCTATGAATGTCAGTTATGGGGCAACGCGAGCAATAGCAAAATTGAAATACTTCGGCGTGCGCAATCCATTCAAAAATCCTTCGAACAATCACTGCAGCACCGTGGTATATCCAAAGCGAGAATATCCACCACAACTTGAGAACCCCAGAAGTATGAATCGAAAAAGAGCAACGGAATGCGAAATGTGCATCAAAGTTTTTACCGCTCACAAATCAATTAGCGAGCGTGCAAACAGCAAGAGGGCCAGTTAAGAAATACTCTGCAGGAAATGGGGCTGGTTTGTAGCTAACTATTAACTAACTAGCAGCCAACTAGTGGTAACTGTTTATTAACTATTTCCTTTGGCCCTAACTAACTAATTTTGAAGGGCGATGACGGCGAAATAGTGATCCCTGTTTTCCTCTACATTAGATGTGGAATAAGTTGTAGCTAACTACATAACATAAACTGTCGATAAACAAAGTCTTTTTTTCTATTTTTATTATTTTTTCTTTATTTATCATTGCATATTTGCTTATTTGGTTACATGTTCTTTTGTAGGTGGTCCCACATTTGAATTCCACCTGATATAACATCAAAATAATAATGTAAAATTTCGATATTTATTTTATTTGTCCTGAATTCGAAAAAGAATCCGCGAATGCCGGAACCGAAGGTGGAATTCATACCGAAATAATTGGACGTACCGGGAGCCTTGAGCGAGGTATGATAACTGATACCGATTAAAGAAAGCTGGCAATCTAGAAAATTCTGACGCTATGGAGAAAAACTAAGCCCAAATTCATGATCAGCGACCACT
>NW_016180355.1:0-6804 GCF_001687245.7 Rhagoletis zephyria | reverse complement strand
GTCAACGGAGAGTTCATGGAATGCATGTACCAGCTTTTAAACTAAATTCCTTCTGATTAATATACTCTCGAAGATCCAAATCCATCTAAAATAATCCTGATGTTTATGTCAATTACCGCGGGATAAGGTGTCTAAACAATGTGTACTAGTTGTTCTTGACTATACTGTGTAAAAGACTAAAGCTCGTCATGAACTCACTGATTTTTTTCACTGAAACAAGTACCTAATGGTGCGGAAATAGGCAGTTAGTTCTACTAAAAGGGCCTCATTTCGTCGTATCAAGATAATGCAAGACCGCGTATGTGAGGTTGCATAAATTGTTTTCTAGAGAGTAAAACTACTCATATCTCAAAATGGTTCTCCTTTTTACAAGCAATCGCATTTCTGGCTAGTTACTCGGCTTTGCAGAACGATGATACATGGTTTTGTACTTTTGATTTTTTTGATAGATTTATGTACTCGTTCGTAAGTTATTCAATATTAAAGTGAACATTATACAGCACACTTGCTACGTAGGCGGATGCACGCCGAGCACATGGCGTATAAGTGCTGTGGTGAAATGCAAATTGGGATATGAAAGTTGAGGGATTTTTGTTGTCTGCTAAGAGACTGTAAATAAATGTGCATTTGTTACTACAACATGAAACTACTTATTTACCACCTGGGATTTTCATACACACAAACATATATACATACTAGAGTGTTCGTTATTTAAGAAGTTGGAATGGTAGCCAAACTTGAAAAACTATAATATCCATTAATCTATGTAGAATAAGTTTCGGAATAATTTGAAATTTATTAAAACCTGAAAACCCATGCGACGATAACAAAAAAAAAACTAATTTGCAAATAATGAACACCCCAATGCATATGTATGTATTTTACAAAGATTTTAAGAAACCATAATTTTATAGCATTCCCCAGAAATAACATTATGTCGGCTCGTTGCATTTGGAAATATACAAAACATACGATTAATATAGAACTTCTGCTCTTCTACAATTTGGCATATTGGATGTGTATCTCTGTAAAAAATTCTGGAGGTAAAGCCTTCCATACATTCTTAGTTTGCTCCCACTCCTACTTATGCACATATTAGTAAGATTTGCATTTTAGTATTTTAGTACACATATTAAAAAAAACATACAATTTGGTGTAAATGGCTAGCCCTATACTGGATGGGAAAATATTAGAATTGTAGGCAGAATAAATTTTATTTTAACAAGTCTTTTCTGTACGCTATCGGAAAATTTTATTACCAAAAATTGTTACCAGTTTTTGCCGCAGCGAATCTAGGTACGTTGGTAATGCAGTTAAAAAATTCAGCTACGAAGATTTGTGGAAATTCGGGCATTG
Organism: Rhagoletis zephyria; assembly: GCF_001687245.7. Taxonomy (NCBI): domain Eukaryota; kingdom Metazoa; phylum Arthropoda; class Insecta; order Diptera; family Tephritidae; genus Rhagoletis; species Rhagoletis zephyria. The sequence goes on along the minus strand of NW_016180355.1, from coordinate 5,448 downwards.
CATATTTAAGGGGGCAATATTTGATTATGGGCTTATGAGATAGTAACAAAATTTACTGGTTATAGGAGTACACTGAAATTTTGTCAATTCCATGAAAATAGGTACCTACCTATGTATATAAGAACGCATGGAAATGTAAGAAAGCTTTATGAATTTGGACTTCTACGCATAAACATCAAACGCACGCTGTGGGGTCCGCATTTAATTTTTCTTTGCGCACGAATCCGAACTATTATGAATAAAATACGTGCTTATTGGTAGTTATATATGTTTTTATTAACATTTTCAAGTATCATGTTTTGCAATATACATATGTATACAACAAGTTTTTAAATAATGCATTCGAACCCCAGCTAATTAAATAAATACAGCAGATTCTGTAATAGAGCATGTGTAATTAGCCCTTTACTTACATACATATGTATGTATGTATACTTACTCTGTGCGCTTATGTACACTTTACATGCCCACAAGTACCAAAACTCTTACTAACACAATCTATAATCTAGTCCCTAGGCGCCAGCTGTAATGCGCCTTGCAGTGCTTCCTATATTGATTACATTGCTTCTATATTGCGGTTGCACTAAGGAGGAAGCCCGCATTAATGCCAATCTCTACTCCACTACTTTAGCTACCTATGCACCTATGTACCTCCTTTGTATGTAATTCCCCAGGCAGTGCAAACATAACTAATTAGCAGGTGGCCTGATGCATTGTGGTCTGATTACACATCCGATTGTGTTTCGTATCAAAGCGCCGGCCAATAGGGAGCCAATATACCAACCAGGCGATGCTTTAAATTTCCGCTTTGTTCTTTGGTTTTGTAGACACATAGATATGTGTGGATATATGTATATGTATATGCAAGCACTCATGCGCATTGAGTACAGTTTTGTCATCAATACTGTCTATTAATTTTGTCGCACACTACAAATACAATTTTCAGCAATTAATCTTAAACAAAAGCATACAAGTTTCCCATTAACTTACCCACCTGCTGTGTTGTCTACGTCTTTGGTTGATAATTTGCTGTAATTGTCCTTAATTATTGCAATTCTAATAGCACACACACTCGCTCACCGCAGTATTTACCCTGCAGCAGTAAAGCGTAAAATTATCCGAAAAGCAAGAGTACCTAACCGGTTAAAATTTGACCGGTCAGAATTGGACATTTCTTTGCATCGAAAATGTAAGCTTTCGACCACTCGCTAAGGAACCGTTCTTGAGATAGACAAAAAACGAGACTCTCTCAGATTTGATAATAAAGAACAATTAGGCACAATTGCCGCTCCCAATGAAACCATTTACTGGGATGAGGGACTAGTACTGGTAACAATAGGAACTATCCGATTGCTAACCTAGGGTGTGTCCGAATTTATGCAGGGTGTCTACATACATATGTACTTGTTTCTTGTATATGCTTGTACTTGTATACGTGTATATGTAATGAAATGTAATTTAATGCAATCCTTTGTTGTTAATTATGCCGTATAAAAATTGCGACTCCACATGTGTGTGAGAATTTGAGGCTGCTTGTATATACCCACGGGCGGGACACAGCTAATTGTCCTTCGACATCTGCTCTGAATGTTAATTAGAGATCAGCAACGATTAGGATGCCTAATCATTAAGGTCGTTTCTTTCAATTGCATGTACTTGGCGTGTCTTACATTTATCGAAGCAATTGCTCATATTTGTAATTAGGACATGTGGGATTCGAAGGCGACCTAAGGGCTTACACATGCAACGACATATGTACATACGCTGTTGATTAATATATCGTCACTAGATACGAACAAAGGCGCGCTGGTGTTTTGATGGCAATAAATTTCGCAAAAAAATTTACGAAGCAAGACGCTTAAGAAAAATTTTGGCGAAGAAAGATGCGTAAACACAAATTTATACCAGACCAAGGACTGTTACCTCAGCATCATTGCCCAAAAACTCTTTGGGGAATTTACATACTGTTACACCGACAAACATGGCTGACCGCGTAAATAAGTTTACACGTCTTTCTTCGCCCTCTTCGCTGAAGTTTTTTTATGCGTTTTTTCGCAATCAATTTTAGAGTTTCTGCCTTTGTTCGTGTCTAGTGACGATATAGTTATTTATATCGTATGTTATATGAGTGTAAACTGAGTATGCATACTGGTATCAATTAATGCCATCGTACGTAAGTATGTGCCTTTGATTGTCAATATTGCCACGGCTATTGTCCAAAGTCATACTAAAATCCGGCTTCTTAGTAAAAAAAATACATCAGATAATTCGCCTGGTAGCTCTCAAACTCTAAAGTTTAGCTTTTTCACGTCTTCGCCACGGGCGAATAAAAACGGAAAATAATTTTGTTGAGTCATGGCTGCCAGAAATTGTTAATGGAGGTCTTCAGTGGGTTTTGTAATGGTGTTCTTTCAATTCGTCAATCATCGAGCGAGCACATCCAATTTTGCTCAAAACGTGATTGTATTAAATTTGAGGCCCAGTCATTAGACAAAACCTGTGGTTTTTTATGTCGATTCCATTAGGCTCTTACAAACAACCGTTACACGCACAAAGCTGTAATACCCTTGTGCACAAGTGCTTCTCCTTCTTTTATTTGAGCACTTAAACCGTTTGTCGATTTGGGCCGAAACCAAAAGGCTTCTCAATTGCCTCTCTTTTGCGCGCAAAAGTGCGCTCGGGTATACAAAAAAAAAAGCGCCAGAAAATTTGTGATTTTAAAAAAAGCAGAGCAGAGGAGTTCATTGCCGAATTTTTAAAACTGGAGCAAATGTAATTCGATCGAAGTAACGTCCGAACGCTAAGCTTAGTTGAATTAAGATCTGCTGAATACGAAAATAGCAGCGGCTTTTAAATTACAGATCTTCGAGCACATAGAAACCGAAAAAGTACGCTGCTTATCAAGAATGATACAATACAACTAGTGCTATAGAAATCGTATGCCTCTAAATCTGGAAAAAATTTAAAGTAATTTGCTTCTCGCGAAGAGCTGTTCAGGCACTTTCTAATACAATGGATAACCATAATTTGGAACAGGTATACAATTTTGTGGACCTTGGTATCACAATGGATCCTAAGCTTAATTCTAATCTTCATATTAATGTGACAGTCAACAAGGCTAAAGGTGTACTTGCATTTGTGAAACGATGGTCAAAAGAATTTTGTGGCCCTAAAATTACTGACAGGCTCAATTTCAAGTCCGCTTCTTCTGGGCGAAGTTAGCCTTAATGTTCCCTCCCGGGTATCAAGACACTTTTGTCCCCTATTTCTGAAAGCTTGTAAAACTAATTTTGAATTGCACGACCCACTCCGTTGCTTATGCCAGGATTTTAACTCTCATTTCAGCACGTTTGATATATCAGATCTATAGATATTTTATATAAGAGGAAGCAAAATGTGGTGCAAAATATTTATCTTAAAGTATATAGAATTGTACCTACTCTTCAGCCATTTAAATTTTAACGTTTATTCGGTACAAGCACACCATTTTAGGTACTTTTTCTCTAATTTGTATAAGCACTTCGAGACTTTTTTAGTAGTGGGAAACTTTTCCAAAAGGGAGGCATAAACATTGGCTAAAACACACTTTTGGTTTGGCCCGGAAGGCCATTTTTAGGGCCAATTTTTCAGTGTCAGTTTTAACTTAGATTACGTAAACTGCGTTTATATTGAACAGCTGGCTGAAATTTGATTGGCTAAGATTAATTTAAGCTAGCCAGCTCGAGTGTTTAAATTAAGTTTAAACCACAGCCTTGCACTGAAAAATTGGCCCTGTATAACACAAAGTCTTTGATATGAGTCCAAAAATAGATATGGCATCGAAGGAAGAGGTTGTCTACCCACTGTCAAAAATGTATACACCTAAAAATACATATTTACTTTTTAGGTATCTACTTTTAGGCATAATTCTTTGGCAAATTGAAAATTTAGATAATTTTCATCAGTGAATAGGTGGATGCAGTAAATCGACGTAGAGAGCCTTAGCGGCCCACGGTTGCCACCTGTTTGAAAATTTTATTAAATTATTAAATTGATTAAATAAATGAAATATGTATTACAGTACGGGTATCAAACTAAAGAGGTTTAAGATGTTTCACTGTTGAAAATAATTTTGTAGCGGGTTGCCACCTATTTCAAAAATTGGTTTTCAGTTAGTGATAGGATATGATAAGTACTTACAAAATTAATACACCTATGAAGACACTGCACGATATTTAGAACAGAGTTATAAGATTATGAATTAAAATTTCATGATAAAGTCGAAACTTTACATACTTTCAAAATATCTTCGAAAATATATTAACTACCACCCACACCATAACAAATAAAGTATGCTACATAAATAGAAAATTTGTTTGAAAATCTCACTTCATTAAGCTCTAACCTGTTTTATTTTTTTATGACTGAAGCCATAAGAGTTTTGGGAGTGAGTAACACACAAAAAAATACTTTTAAGGCGCAGAGAAGCACGCCGGGTACTTACAAGTTACAAATAAAATAGTGCATTTTTATTCACACACAAAGAACTATTGTTTGTCGAGAAGAACGCTTTGAGTGCCAATAATGCTATCTTTGCTTACTTATTGTTTCCCATGAAATGCTGAGTTCACTGAAATAGCGGCAAGTACATTTTAAAATTGCCACCGAATTCAAATTCCAACTTCTAAAAGCGTCGATTTCCATCGTATTATATAACAATTGCAAAGTTTCAGCATTTTCAGGATTTTCGTTTAATACATGGAATTTATACGCAATTGCACCAATCATGTCTCGTTTACCTCCTTCATTTTAATGCCCCAATTCACTTTACAGCTCAGCCGCTGCGAATGCATACATTTTCATGACATTTAAAATGCAACAAATATGAAACAAATTAAAATCTACTTAGTGCCACATTTAAGTAACACTGCGAAAATAAAACTGCAAGTATTCCAGAAAGAGTGATAACGCCACTTCAGCATTTATGCAAATCTCAACAGAGACATTTATGTAGCTTAGAATAGGGGTATTCTCTGAGTCTTGCAAAGCCCTTGCATGGTGCACAGATTGCACGGATTGCACGGTTAAAACCGGTTTTCGTATGGGACAGCTTTGCAAAGGCTTTGCAAGACTCAGAGAATACCGCTAATGATTGCACTGCGTTGGTTGCATGGCTTAGCGTGCATTATTGAATATATACTTTGTTGGTGCAATCTCTGGTTCACTGCTTCGCTGGTACGCAGCCTGGTTTGTTTGGGAAATACTAGCATAGATAGTTTACTCCACGGTTGGTTTGCTGCCTGCTGCTTATGTATGTAGGTAGGTAAGTAGTTGCCCTGAAGTGCTTAGACCACGCTGCACTAAACCAAATTCAGCGCCGCAACGCGTGTGCAAATTAAGTCCGCCATCCATGCAACCAACAACAACTACCTCGCTAGATATGCTGCAAAAGTGCACACTATTTTATAC
>NW_016180354.1:0-6805 GCF_001687245.7 Rhagoletis zephyria | reverse complement strand
GGTTGAGGAAATTTTAGGAAACTTGGTGGGTCTGCGAAGAGTTAAAAGGTAATTGTTATTGTTAAGTTTACATTCAAGAATGTGCAATGTATAAGTAGTATGTATGTTAGTGTGTATGTATTTATACATAGAGAGTAGATACATTGAGTTTCAAAATTGTCTGGACTTGTCAATTTTTAGTGCAGTAATATAGGGCTAGTCAATTTATTAGCATTGACGATTTTTAGTGCAGTAGGGAGTAATTAGGAAACATTTTTATTCGGATAAGAAGGAAATTAATGAATGAATTTCATAATATAAGAATCGTGTATCTATTGTATTTTTTATGTATTTCCAAACACTTACATAAAAGAGGGATTTTTTATTATTATATAAAAAGAGCTTGTCTTATTTGTAATCTCTGATATTTACTTTAACTACCCTACAAACCATTTTTTCAGAGTATTCTAAACTGTAGAGAAATTTTAAATTAATTCGTAAAGATCTCATTCGACTTTGCCGAATTCTCTAAAATGAAATAAACTGTGCTGTGCACACTTCGATTCTTTTATGAAATTTCGTAAGAAAATCGGTAAAGCAATGGAAATAAAGCTGCTATGTGAAGAATTTCTTGCAGATTTTTTCAGAACTTTCTTAATTTTTTTCGGAGTATTTTGAAATGCATTTTGTACCCAATCAATATTACTACTACCATCCGAAAAATAGTCCCGCAAAGATCTCAGGAGATTTACCAAGTGCCCAGTTATGACATTTCACATTTAGTTTGGCAACTCATAGCGTTTCTTGTAGAAAATTGTATGAAAGTGGGAAACATTTCTACACCGGTAATCCAGAAACTAGATTTTCTTTCAAGAGAAAAAAACCAAGGTGTAAAGCGCCACGCTCAACACTTATCATGTAGGTATGGTCGTACTGTTTATAGAACTTTCCTTCGTTTGTGCAGTTCAAACCGACTACCGACCGCCGCGCTTATTCATACCGAATTTTAAAAGCCAAAAATTAATAATTTTCACGGAACCCTGGTGACTTTTCTACGGAACGCTTGGGTTCCGCGGAACCCACTTTATGAAGCTCTGATATAGGACCAAAATTTATTGATTCACTAAGGCTTTGAATTCAAGATCAAACGAGTTTAAATATTCTGCTATTGTTCTATTCTCTCTTTAGGCCGATTAAATACAAAAAGGGGCAGACAAAAAAGTTTGTGGTCTTAACCTTCTCGCCTTTTATAAACTAGTGTTGTAGTGGTTAGCAGTGCGCGCTATAATTCGNATCGAAAAAAAAAAACAAAGGTTCCTCTAATTGCGGTCGCCCCTCGGCAGGCAATGGGAAACCTGCGAGTGTATTCTGCCATGAAAAACAGGTTCTCATAGAAATACAATCAGAGTTCGGAATCGGCGCACGCCATAAATCGGAGGAGAAGCTCGGCCAAACACTAACATATTGTGTAAGCGCCAATCTATTATTATAAGAGAAGGAGATATGAAAGAGCGTCCAAGGGTTTGCTGTTTAGCTGCTATAATCTTTTGTGGGCTTGGACTTATTGGTGTGTGTGTATTAAGCCTTTTCAGTAGGCTTTATATTATAAGCAGTTCTGGGAAAAAATTTTCGACAAACTTGGAATTGTTTTTTATGATTTTTCGCCTCGAGAGCCACACGAAATAATCGTTCCCATGCATAACAAGTGAGCTGAAATTCCGAATCGACTTTCAGTACAAATTCTTGAGTTTGTGCTAACTCCATCAGTGCAAAAATTAGTCTGAGCTTAGACTCACTTCTTAAGAATCTTTTATAATGTGGTTTGAGAGATATTCAAAAGTATTTAACAAGGATTTGTTGCGATTCTGATAGTGATGAGTTTTTAGAGTTATAAACTTGTGGAGAACTATAATGCTTGTATTATAATATACGCATGGCGGTAGTTTAAGTAAATTGTTAGTCGATACTCGGCAAATTTCTTCAGCTCATTGTTGGCAATCAACAGCTGTTTAATTTTCTTTACAAGAAATAATTTTCTAACTACATACATAATTGTTTTTATTTCCCTTACCTTAAAATTAAAAGTGAAAAACTCAGCTTACAAATTTTTTTTGTAGTGATGATAAGCTTTATGCATTTCGGTTAGAGCATCAAGCAGCAGGTGCACTTTACCGACTATCAAAAAAAAATATCAAACCCCACCAGTACGATAAATTGGTCGTCGAAAAATCGGTAAAACGATAATTCTACAAAAACAAATCTCATGATAAAAAACCCAACGAGAAAGTTTTCGAGTAGTAAGATCGGTGTGAGGCCCCTTATATTCAACCGGTTATGACGAAAAATTGCACACATTGGCGCAAACGAGATATACAGCCAGGTTCTGCAATTTACTTCCGAGTGAATTGCAATCTAACTCGCTTTGAATTCAAATTGGCAAGGGTTGACATTCGGCTCTATTATACACTTATAACTCCTATCATGTTTATTTGGTTTCATTTACATTGTTATATCTTTCTTTGTTCGTGGTTATTAGTGATTTGTTTACGTTATTTCATTCGTTCACATATTTTCCTATATGTAAATATGTATGCAAGGGGAAATGCGAAAATGCAAACGAATATGGTATACTAACTCCTTTGGCGAAGAGTAGCTTCACAAATATTTGAAAGAACTTATTTTCACACACGTGCAAATATACCAGTATACTGTAGCATGCACAAAGCTACTGATATATGTACATATACGAGATAAACTTGTTTATGTTTGCCTACATTCTTTTTGGAAGATTGCATTCACACTTGCTCTTTAGCCATTTCATTCTACTTCAGTGTTTTTCTTTCCTCTTATTCCAGATTTCAAAAAGGTGCACATCCGCAGCATTTTGTTCATATGTGTGTACAAACATTAATACATGGCTTTGTGGGACTGTTTTATTTTAAGGTCAAGCAAATGTGGCTAAAAAATTGCTTCGCTTAAACGTCGCGATTGGATATGTACATTTGTATGTACATATGTATGTACATATGTATGTTCGCGTATGTGTACACGTGTGCACATATGCAGGCCTTTCCAACAAAATACTGTTTGTAGGTTATTCGCCTCATTATTCTCTCTTCGTAAGCATTCATTTCTTTTTTTGCTGGTTTGGTTGTTTTGCCACTGTTTCCTGCAAAGCCGCTATGACCGTAAGTCAGTCTCGAGTCGTTCCGTTTCAGAAGTCACTAGCCCGTTTGGTTATATTTTGCATTCGGAACTGCCAAAAAAAAAAATAATAACTTCTAGAAGGATTCCTACATAAAATGTCTTTATTATACTTATATAAATAGGTTCGTAACACATACTTCTTATGTCATATATATGTACATTAGGGGGGTCAAAATCCAATGAACATATTTTTCAGTTTCACCCCTTCAATCGGTAACACCACTGCCAGAGATATCACATATAAATTTTGGTCCCCATTGGAGACGGTGACGGTACGTGTTGTACAGGGGAAAATTTCAGAATCTTCTAAGGAGACTCAAAAAATTAAAATTAATTTTTTTTTAGCTAATACCCAAAATCGATACTACCATAATCGAAGATATCACATATAAATTTTGGCCCCGATTGGAGTCGATCAAGGCGTGTCGCAAAGGGGTCGAAAGGCCAGATGCCTGTAAGGACTAAAAAAAATAAAAATATGGTTTTTCATTTAATGTNACCGACCAAATTTACCAAAATTAATATGTGATATCTTCGGCAATGATAGCATCGATTTTGGGTATTAAACGAAAAAAATTATTTTTAATTTTTTGAGTCTCCATAGAGGAATCTGAACTTTGCCCCCTGTGCGACACGTTTTAACCGTCTCCAATCGGCACCAAAATTTATGTGTGATATCTTCGACTATAGGCTTAGGAAATCTGATGTAAAAATTTGCTCCCTATATTTAAGGACCACCCTAATGTGCATATGCACATGTTAATAATATCAGATCTCATTCGCCAAAGCTAATAAATTTTAGCTCAACGCTTCAGTATTTTCATTGAAACTTTAAAATTTTGAACTTGCTGCTCACAGAGAAGCGAGTACACATTTACTAAATTTCTTTTTTTTCGTTAGCGAGCAGTAAACAAACATACATATGTAGTGGAGTATTAATTGTTGCTAGAAATCATCCCTGCAGAAAATCTGACTAGCTCAGAACTAGCGTAGAACTAGACCGTTTGCCGACAGTACTAGTTCTAGCTAAGCAATGCTTTCAACTGTCCATTAAGAACATTACTTTGCAATCAGTTTCTACCCGGTTCCGTTTTGGATAGTTTTTTTTTTAAGAAAACGTTTTTAGGATTAGATTTTTGATTTTTTTCGGTTTTTCTTTTCTGTTACAGATTTTTGTTACATATTTTATTTAAAAAAATTATTGTAAGAGCTGCACGCAACAATTTAAATTTATTAAATTTGAAAACTCACAACTGCCTCCACCCGCAATTTGAACTCACGACCAACGATGCTTGAGTCGGAGGTCTTCTCGCTGAGCTACTTTCTTATTGTACGAGTAGTAAGCATTTGCACATTTACACCGCAAGTTTCAACAGTCTCGCTCTGCATCCGTTTTGCACTAGTTCAGAGATAGTTCTGATATATGTAGTTCGGAACTAGCGCTTTGTCAGACTGTCTCTTAATTTTACTGCAGGGTTTTGTTCACGATTACTAATGGCATATACATATGTATGCACATACATATGTACATGTAGATATGCATGTGTGTTTGTTTAAATATTTATGAATGCACTCGATATTGTACCTATATCTACGTCATGAACTGTCAGTATCATTTGGGAATTAATAGTGCACTAAAATATTGACAAATTAAAAAAACTAATGAGTTCAGCCTAAATAAAAGATAGTAAAGGCCGGTTCACATAGAATTTTCGCGTTTGCTTTGGCGTTGGCGCTAATTTGACAGAACGAACGTTAAAAGTACGCTTGCTACAATGAAAGCTTGGCAGGGAATTCTTTGGCCACTAAATTAACATACTAACGCATGATAAATTAATATTTCATATCATAACCTGTAAGAAAAACGATATTTTTTACTCGCATATGATTAAAAAGGAAACATATTTCACATAATTTTATTTATTTGAAGCAGCTGACTAGCAACGCACGCGAAAAGTTGAGAGCTGGCCATTTTTTCCGTACAAATAAGAGAATAAGCGAAAATTTGCTAGCTAAAATGGTACATTGTCCAGAAGTACGGGGAAACCACATTTCGTGCCCAGAATTTTAGAAACAGCTGATTCTCACTTACATTAGTAAATAAATATGTATATAAGGGTTGAAAATGCGTCCACTTGTCATACACTATTCCTTTAAAGCACAAAATAGTTCTGTTCGTCGAGCAAAAAATTTGTACAAATTTGTACGAATTATCATCATCAAAAAATTATCCATCACTAAAAAGCTGATAGCACAAAGTTACAGTTTTCTGGGAGAGAAGTTGCAGATTTTTGCTGAAACAATTTTAGCCAGCAAGAATTTGCCATCACAAAAATACATGATTGTGGCTCATGGTTACATTTTTGCCGACAAAAATTGGTTCTTTTCTGTACGCAACGCGGGAGCCCAAAACTACCCGGAAATCATCAAAACAAGAAATTGAAACGTACGCTAAAGAGAGACATAATAACTTGAAATATACATGCTGTATATCCTGTTGTTTGTCCACCTGAAAGAATTTAAAAAAATTTATTATGTTCGAAATGCAACCGTGGACACCAGCTGGCGGAGAAACTTGAAAATTCCTGCAAATTTCCGTTCGTACAGAAATTCGCAAGTTTCTCTACATGAGAGAAAATTTAAGAGGCATTTTTCTTATTCTGATATTTTGGTTGTTGGATAAGCCTTTTTGGATTTTTGACGAACAAACCTAATAAATGCAAGCACCTTGTAAACACAAAACAGCTGATATCCGCTTTGACACTGACGGCCTGTTTCGTGTAGGAAAAAGAAGACACGATCCAATACGTTCCATTTTTCGCTTTCTATTACCTTTTTTTGAGTACGAGAATGATTTGTGGGCTGTTTTCGGAACCCGCGGAATCCTGCGTTGAGTGCGGGAAAGAACCTGCCACATACATGTTGTTTTGTTGTATCGCCTTCAACACACACACATACCTCACACACATGCCACATACATCACTGCCTCCACTAGTTTAGGCAACCATTTAAGTACTAAAAGTGAAATGCTCGGCGATACGTTTTTATTTGGCACTACAACCGTTTGTCGGTTTGGACCGAGACCAAAAAAAACTTCCTCCATTTCCTCTCTCCTGTGTAAATTTGCGCAAGTTGGTCATCCCGATCGCAGACACCAACAACAACAGGTCCTTCTGCACTTGGTCCATATATTTTGTTCGTGAGCGTCCTTGCTTTCGTTGTCCACCCATGGGTGCCGAGTCGAAGGATGTTTTCACTGGAGCGTCGTAAACCATGTGTAGAAATTTATATTATATAATGTATTTTGAAGCGAAGTTTGAGTTGCAGAAAATACTGTTTCGGTGCTATGCCGTGTTTAATGCAATTTTTTGTCCTAAAACGAAAGTGACTGAAATTTGTACCAAAATGCATAATTTTTTCTTCCTTTCGGAAGGATAAACCACCACCAATATATATAGTATAATGCTATAAAAAAGATCAATAATCAACAAATCAAATTTTTGTTTAACATACATAATCTTCCATTTTTAGGACATCAAGACTCAGAATGGGTCCTCTGAAGTGGTGCAATTGAATGGAGTAAGTAACGGCCATCACACCAGTAGTAGCAGCAGCAGTA
>NW_016180352.1:0-6805 GCF_001687245.7 Rhagoletis zephyria | reverse complement strand
ATATTGACAGCATCTGATTAGACGGCCTTTAGAGTATTAGAAAAAAAAATTACGAAATATTTGCGGGCATTTACGCGTTGGCGACACCGGATACCGCAGGCAATGGAACGACGAGCTGCCTAAGCTCTGCTATGATATAGACATAGTGCGGCGAATTAAAATATAGTGGCTGCGCTGGCTTGGTCATGACGTACGAACCCACAGAGACGCTTCAGCTCCGAAAGTATTCAACGCGTAAGACCTCATCTGGAAAAATCGGGCATATTTGTGTAGGCCTGTTAACCACGCCATCGTTTTATTCGAGGCAAAATTCGTGAAAAGATCAGGAAGATCAAATGAAAAATGATGCATCATTTGTGCAACTTAAATTACGAATAGTTTTGATTCTACGTAGAGAATAATCAAAACAATCAGGGGTAAATATTTTGGTTCATACGCCAAACCAAAAAATCAATTTTGATTTAAAAGAGCGATTTCAAGGAGAATGTTATTTTGAAAGCACACAGACATAACAAGACTTTGTAGAAGTCTAGAAAGAAGTCGGTGATCTCCGAAAAAGCAGTTAACAAATTGACACTTTTTGGAGATCGATGCGCCCTGACACCGACTTTTTAACATTTGCTCCTTTTCTTTGATTGAAAATTCCATATACACATTTTGACAATTCCTTCATAAATTATATTTTCCTTACGTGTTTAAAAATGTTTTAGTATTTACTTTTCAAAGGCACTTAAGAATTACATTTCTGGCATTTGTATTGATTTCAACCTTTTTATTAAGTCAAACATTTTCCGAATAAATGTCCAGAAGTAGAATGAATTAATGCCCCGTTTTTGTAGCTTAGCATTTCCTCCAATTTAATTGTGTTAAATTTATTATTTATTTAAGGATGTAAGTACTTTTTTAACTGCAATTTTGTTTTCATGCTAAATGCAAAATGTGATATGTCCTTCATCAATGGGTTATTATTTTAAGAGAAAAAACTATTTTTGACAGAAAATGATGATGGGGCATAGTCACAGATGAAATAAAGCCTACTACAAGCAGCTTTTTTGGCAGATTTTTCGTTGAAAAAAAGCTAAAAATAACGTTAGAGTCGATTTTATTTCCATTATGAATATGCCCTAATAAGTTTCGAAAGGTAAAATAATGAAAGTCTTTACATACAATGGTATAAACGATTCGACTGACATGAAGACACCTTTTTTCGGCTGTGACACTTTTTTTGCCACTTTCGAAAAATTTTCAGCGGTAACACTGATGTTCACCCCAAATAGGTTTAAAACTTTATTTCTAACAAAATTGCATTATCAACTAAGCGAACAATTTCAACCTTAGCAATATGGCTTCTTTTTCGATTGCCAAAAGTAGATTGGCTTTGAACATTTTCACATCAACTCTGTCGAAATTCCAGTGTTATTTTAGCTTTCTAATAACTTGGAGCCGAAACTTTAACAGAAGAAAATTAGTTAAATATAACTAAAACTTGCAGCAAAAATCTAAGCAGCGAGGATTCTATTATAAATTACATAGTGACGAAATTACAGAGAGAGACTTCGGGGCTCTACATTGCTACTGGTTGAGGCAGAAATTAATTGCATTTCGTAGACTCTGGCTGAACTTTGGTAATATAAAATATTTTTCATCATTGTCGCGCTGAGATTATTTAAGTCAAGAATGCTCATATTTTAGTGGTACTCATGAAACTTCTATGAATAAAAGCTTGGCGCGAAATTTGGCCGATGAAGAAATTCAGTGAATGACAAATTTTCAGCTTTAATGCTTTAAAATGCCGGCAAATGTTGACAGATTTTAGATTTTTGTTATAAGCTTTTATTTACCTAACAAATCGGTTGCCCCCACGCGTGCTGCTTAAAGTCCAAGTAGATCAGAAGAGCCGAGAATAGTCAATTAGTCAGCCATTTTAGGAATGTAGTTGTTGTTGACAACATTTCAGTGCCTTGTCTGTCTGTCTGTTTGCTGCCTGCTGAATGCTGGCAGTTTTGATTCGAAGTTTATGAACTGACAGCTGAGTTCTTGAAACTTTCCATTCTAATACTGCTTTGCACACAAATCTCATTACATTTACCGTTGAAAGTGTTTTTGATAATTGTTATTCTTTTCGCCCTTTGATGTTCTGCCAACGTGGCTGTCACTCTTACTGATATCTAGGTATTGTTGCTATTATTGTTATTTTTGTTGCCGTTACTGCTGCTAATTACAAGAAGTCGCGCGCATTATTAGGCACATAATTTGTCCCTATACTCTTCGACCCTCGCCCACGTCGCAATGTGGGTCCCTTTCCAGCGCTTTCACTTGCACTTTCGCCAAGTTGGCAACACCGGTGCGCGCGCGCGCCTCAAACTGGCAGCAAATGTCATGCAGCGAAATAGGAAAACTTTTTTAATTATAACCTCATTCAGATTTGACGTCAGCTAATGTTGGCTTAAATGTGTCTTGATGTGTGTTTCTGTGTAGGTAAGTATGTATGTATGTAGGGATTTTCCCTTGGCAGCAAATACAGTTGCAAATGTGTTGCTCTTATTTGTTTTGTTATGTTTTCTTTACTTTCTGCCATTTCCTGTTATTGCAGTTTTGGTTGCTCTGCTTTTCACTTTCACTTTGACTTTTTGTGTCAGTTTATTTGTTTGTATTTAAATTTTTTGCTTTCATAATTATTTTCCATTTCTTTGTAACTTTTACTTTCTTCTCTAAATTAAAAAAAAAAAAAATGTATGTATGTATTTTAAAAAAGTATCAAGAAACTTTGTTCTAAACAAAATGTTTAAGAGGCTTTAGCGTAACGAACGAAATAATTGGAAAAAGCACAATAAAAGATATACATACATACTTACTATGTACTTATATACACATTCGTATGCGTGCAGGTGTTATTAAATTAAAATTTAAATATACAAATGTCAAGAGTTTGAAATTAATAAAACGTAGCAGGAAGTAAGAATAACAGCTAATTACTTTCTTTACGGCATATTTTTTAAATATAAAAAATTTTTTTTTGCTGAAGTTTGGTTACAGTGCTTCGTCAAGAGCTTACTTCAGAGAAGGGTAAAAATAATATACTAAGTTAAAGTTATTGGAAATTACCCTTTGCTTCAAAACTTGTTTGTTTGAATAAAAGGATACTTTAAAATCAGCTTCGCTTGCATTAGTTTTGCATACCTTAGTACTATTTTCACAAAAATTTCAAAGAAAGTTTGCTATTCCTGAAGTTTTGATGAAATTTTTTTTCTAATTATTTCGTTGCCACACCCTAATTTTTTGGAACTTAAACCACTGAGAAGAGTTTTCATATTGTACTTAATTTACTTTGCTATGTAAAGCGTTTTGAGTGGAGCACTCGCATGCTATTCTTTCATGCTTCATACCCTCTCAGTCTCTTACTTCGTGGCTTATTTATAAGCTGTTGCTATTGACGCTGACTCTACGTCTGAATTGAGCTTTATACATCCTTAGTGGTAGAGGTGGTAATGACAAGTGCCGCCTTTACTATTCATATAGTGCTTATCATAATTATACGGCACTCACATATTGACAACTTTTGACTATTTATTTTATAAGTTTTTGATTTTAATNATAAAAACAAAGATAAATATAAAGAAAAAGATGCGGATGAGGATACCGATAAAAGTATAGATGAAGATAGAGGAAGAAAGATTAAAATAAAGGTAGTTGTAGAGAAAAGGATATAGATAAAGGCACAGAGACTCAATCTCGGAACTATTTCGGGATTTTAGGGATTCTCCGGACTTATCGATATAATCGATATTTTGTTGGTTTTTCTTAGTGTGTGATTTCGTTTTTGACTTGGATATGCTCTTAACCATACCACGTATTCTACGTTTAAATATAGCGGCTGTATCTCCGATACAGCCTGCAGACCAAGACGAAGGCGCTGGACTGTTCCTTTTTATAAAAATTCCGTTTATTCTTTAAAAAGAACCGTACAAATCCAATTTTCAAACTTGTTGCAAAAAAATTTCGCAGAGAAATTTCAGATTTTTAGCTAGATCTCTTAGAAAGACTTGGAATATGCTTACGCTGACCACATTTCTGCGGAAAAATCGTGATATTTCTAGGGCATCGAAACCGAATATACAACTTGGTTTTTAGAATAAAAAAAAAACATAACATCTTCTAACCCTCATACGATCCTCAAAAAAAATCACACTTAACATCTTCCAGGGTGAAATATCACCCACTACTTTTAATTACACAAAGTAATATAAATCGCAATAAATGTTTGTTTAAATCAAATTTATTGTGGAAGGCATTTATTATGTTTTATTTTAAGAAATCTTTACAAAAATATATGGCGAATATTATGTCATCTTTATGAAAGTTAACTACAAAAATAAAGCTAAAGTTGTTCACACAAGTAACAAAATACGCTTATTTTTTATAACTTGTGATCATTACTGACAAATACATTAATATTTTTTTACTTCATAATTTTAAAAGTACTTGGCTTTACTCAACCGATTTATATAATTATTATTCAACAGGAAAGGTGCTACCTCATAGGTGGTCCCATACTAATTTGGGTTAGATCCGATCACTTTGTAGATCATAAAGATATTAACGGAATTCTTAAATTTGTATATGAGAATTGTAGTCGGTTTTGTTTTTTGCTTAAAAATCACTTGTTTTAATTTCGCAAATAATTATAAATCCCTTGCAAAATGAATCAAGAATGATAGACTCGGTACTGTCCCGTCAAACTCGGTACGGATCGTCATTTTCTTCCATACGAAGTATGTTCGACGCGTTTTTAAGGGATTAAATGAGCAACACCTTAAACAAAATTCTAAAAGATATACGTCAGTCCTTAAAACTCGCATTTTATAAAATTGAAGGGGCTACAAAACTCCATTATAAAAATACTTATAGGAAATCGAATTAAAAAGCTCGCGTTTAAACTAGGTTTAAACAACAGTTAGGTTAGGTTGTCACGAACATCTATAAAACACACTTAGGCTCAAAGCCCTTTATGATACCGCATGTGTGGTCAGCAACTCCCAATCCCTCCTAAAACCGTTTTGAACTTCGCCAGAGTTTTAGAACATCCCTAAATTTGCACGCAGCTAAGCTCCTCGGAGTTATCGAATAATTGTTTACCCAGAGTGGAGAGTCTTCGTCTATATAGAGCAGGGCACTGACACACCAGGTGCAGAAGCGATTCCTCCTCTTCTTTACCTTGACATCTTCTACGGAAGTCAGGTAATTTTACGCCTAGTCCTTTTATAACAGAAATAATAAGCTAATGTTCTGCTTATTCAATCTCATCAGTGACCAGTACGCTTAGCGCTATACTAATTTATATATTTATAATACATTTCCGCTGAAAAAGTAGTTAGTCTGGCGATGAAAATATACCTTTTTTCGCGGAATTGATTGATATGTTAAGGTATCTGACAGATCTTTTTAGTGTGCAATAATACTAGGATAACTCCATTCTACATGATAATTCTATATCTGCCTTCTTTAGAGATGAAAAGGTTGACAGGCGTCTCCGGAGAGTCCTTGCAACGGGAAAAAGAGAAAATAGATATAATCAATATTGTCCACT
This sequence comes from Rhagoletis zephyria, assembly GCF_001687245.7. NCBI lineage: Eukaryota > Metazoa > Arthropoda > Insecta > Diptera > Tephritidae > Rhagoletis > Rhagoletis zephyria. Next base: position 1,218 of record NW_016180352.1, on the reverse strand, counting down.
ATAATAACATTGAAAGATCGTACAATGTAGGGAGCTAAAGGATCTTTAAGCCTAGAATAGGATTGGAGAAATTAATGAAATCGAATTTGTCTTGAAAAGTTTTGATTTCAAATTTCTAGCAAAATTCATTATAAACAAAAATTAGTACATTTTCAATAAATGAGTCCCTTTCATGTATTTGGAACTAAAAACCTAAACTCTCGACCTCTTTTAAGCCGATTTTGAAAATGCAAAGGCTGCAAAAAGGAGCTTAGCAAATGTAAAATCGCATGGTATGTAGACTTTTAACAAAACAACAGATAAAAAAAAAAAACAAAGCAAATAGCTTAACAGCAATCATCAGTTACCTTTGGCGCAAGCAGCTTCTTAGCAAAATCAAAATTTCAGTGAACTCAACCGTAGATCATTTCCTTTGCTTTGATGCGATTGCAAGCATAAATCATGCATTAGATACTTCCCTACTGCTGCACAAATATATTTTCCCTCAAATGCGAATGTCCTTTTTTACCTACATATATGCATGTGTGCGTGCTTGAGTTAGATAACAAAAAAGCTGCAGATTTTTTTTTGGAATGCAAATATTTAAAATACAAATTGCAGCATAATCTAGTATGTTTATTTTTCTATTTGCATGCATTTTTGTACATACATACATATATATATATATATATATATATATGTATGTATGTATGCAAATGCAGACGCTGATTTTCTGTTCTATTGAAGCGTAAGAATACATTTTTCCTAAAAATAACGCAAATAACGGTTGCCTTGCAACATTACATCGCTTTGAATGCAAGCATATTCATAAATACACATATATGTATGTACATATGTATGTGTGCTTGTCGGTGTGTGAAATGCATGTTTATACTGTATTTTATTCAAAAATTATTCATTTCAAATATTTTGCATATGCATTGGTGGCAACACACGCACGCACATCCAGATACAGCATGCAAATATTGCAAATAGAATCACATGCACTTCCTTTGGCGGAAGGAAAGGTCGGCGGGAAGAAATTCTTAGGAAAGATGCACGAAAAGTATAAGGAAAAAGGTAAGCAGTAGACGGGAGTCATTCAAAGTAGTAGTTATAACTAAATCAGTAAAAATAACAGCAACTCTTCTATTTGTGTATGGGTGTGTGTGTATGTATGTGTGTGTGTATGTGTGTGCATACATGCATGTATTAGTAATGCAATCAAGTGAAAATATT
>NW_016180351.1:0-6805 GCF_001687245.7 Rhagoletis zephyria | reverse complement strand
TAATACCTAAGCGCGGCCGCCAACGCTGAAATGTGTTCTGCGCCAGGGCTTCGACGCAAAAGATTTTTTTTTTATCGATCCACTAGCTCCGCTCCGGTATTTTATTTCGCTCCGAGCTTTCGAATTTATTAAAAATATTTACGCATGATTCCATGAAAGCAATTATTTGTTATACGCTCGCACAAACGTTTAAAGCGCGCACGAAATGGTGAACGATTAGTGCAGAAACATCTTTGATTTTTTTTAAAAACATCGATGTTTTGACTTAACATCGGATTCATAAAAACATCGACAAATATCGATGACTGAAGCCACGACCATCGATGTTACTCGATACATCGATGTTTTTTACATCCCTATTTCCATTCCATTCGATCTGCTCGAGCTTGCATTATTTCCCAACGTTGATAAAACGTTCATTGCTTTCGGCAGATATATGATACTGGATTTTTGTAAAGATTTCCAGCAGAAAAGTGATGATTAAGAAAGTCTAAGTTCGGGCGGAGCTGAACATTAAATACCCGGCGCAAGTATTAAATATATGTTTTTCACCTTTCTGAAAGCTACCGCTACATGGCAAGCCGAGCTGTATCAATTTTGAATAAATTAACGTCCTTAAATTTCGAAACATTGAAGTTTTAAGCATTTCTGAAATTTACCGTTATATGAAAAGCTCCGTAATTTTAGTCCGATTTCAATAATTTTCAACGGTTTGCTTTTATGTGGCAAGCACAATAACCATACCGAGTTTGGTAAAAATTGGGAGAACGGTTACCGAGACACATATTTGTGATCATAAGTGGGCGGTGCTACGCCCGTTTTCCAAAATTTTTTTATAAACGTATTTCTTGGTAAAGAATTGTAGCAAACATCAATTTTGAATAAATTAGCTTTTATATTTACCGATTTATAAAAGATTTCGTATTTTACTAAATTACCGTTATGTGGGATGTGAGCGTGGTTATTGGCCGATTTTAAAAAATTCTCGGCCATTTGGTGTGCCGTACCAAAGCCAACAACTGTGCCAAGTTTGGAAGAAATTGGTGGAGCAGTTACCAAAATATACACATGTAACATCATAATATTATTATTTTTCGTCTAAAAATTATTGTAAATATCAATTTTGAGTGCATAATCTTCAGTAGTTACTAAAATATCGCAGTTTTCGTATTTCTGAAAATTACTGTTATATGGGAGGTAGACGTGGTTATTATCCGAGTTTGCCCATTTTCAATACCATCCGTCCTACGCCCGAAAGACGTGCACGTACCAAGTTTCGTGAAGATATCTCAATTTTTGCTAGAGTTATCGTGTGCACAGACGGACGGACGGACGGACAGACAGTCACCGCTTCATCGATTTCTCTTTTCTTTCTGATCATTTATGTATACATTTGTCTATGTCTATCTGGATTCTTTTTGCCTGTTACAAACAACCGTTGTGTGAACAAAGTTATAATACCCTTGTGCACAAGTGCGCTCGGGTATAAAAACACTTTATATAGACTATCCTTTATAACTAAGGGCTCCCATAGAGAACGTTTTATGGAAAAATTAAGACACAAACGGAAGATTTTTTTAAGAGAAGGCGCGCGGACCAGGGATTGAACTTGAGTCCTACCGAGGGTTAGTACGCGTCTCCAACCTCTTGGCTGCGGTGCCTGTTTTGATAAAACATTCGATGAAAATAATTACGAATCAGCTAAGTGGAAAGGAGTCTGACAAATAATGTAGAGTCTTGAAGAACTGAGAAAGGAGGTTTTCTATTAAAGTACGTAGTTACTCTAAGTTTATCTGAATTCGCATTCATAAATTTTCCACGAATGTGCTATTTTGTAATCACTTATAGATCCTACGCATGTACTTATGACGTTATTTAATTTGAAAGCAGAAAAATTGTATGCCATAATTTGTTGGTTCAGCTGCTAACGTCATTAAATAATTTTGCTACTTCAAGTTTGCTTTAAGTGCTGACCGCGCTTGATGATACCATTGTCTCATATTTTACATAGTTTACTTATAATTTATATTTTTAAACGCGTATTAACGTGTGTGTATGTAGCTGGCTGCTTTCCGTGAACTTATTCAACTCATTCTTTTGTACTTCAAGTTCAATTATTCCATTCGATTTGTCTGATCTAAACAACTATAAATATAAATTTTTTGACGTCTGAGTAAGTAACCATTATTAAAAGTAGTATCCGCAAAGTGATAAGGGTAAAACCGAAATACTACTGCCAGCAAACTTAGAAAATGAATCATATAATGGTGAACTTGATATTAAATTTATTGCATTATTCTTTTGGAAAATTTAGACAAACCCTGACAACTCTTAGTTACATATGTATGTATGTTTGTTCTTTAATATTGTGCCCTTCCTCAGGCTAAAATTTCTTAATAAAAAGTGCAGCTCTTATTCGTAAAAACTTTGTACTCACATACATATATAAAAAGCTGTATACTTTTTTGTTAACTTTCTAATTCCTATGCATATATTATTTTTCTAATTGAATCTAAAAATATTTTTTATAGAGACGGTTTAGGATCGGACTTTATTTGTGCTTTGCTTTCCTGGCTATCGCTCAATCACTACCCGCCGAAGAAACCAACGCATCTCCTGAGTACCTGCCTCCAGTCGATGATAATTCTACTCCTCTCGCTGAAGATGGCTACCGTTACAAGGCCGTGAAACGTCTGAAATACCGTCATTGCCGTGATGTTGCCTTGGATGAATATTTATCACCAGTTGCAGTTGGACCACCTGGCGAATATTTGCCACCAGAAGATGTCACTCTTGTTGCCGATGATGGTTACCGCTACAAGACCGTACGTCGTCTCAAATTCCAGGCCCGTCATCGTCGAGATGTTTCCGAATTGAATTCATTTCCATCAGCTGAAAACTTACCTACAATTGATTTTGAATTTGCGCCAGAATTTAAAAATATTTTGGGTGATAATGGTTGCCTTTATAGGACTGTGCGCCGCCTGAAGTTCCGTCGCCATCGTCGTGAAGCTAAACACGTTGAAGAACCTGCTGTTGTCGATATTCCCAGTGATAAATATCTGCCCCCAAGCAATGATGCTACCGAAGAGCCAGAAGTAAAAACCGCTGTTTTGTCGCAAGATGGTTACCGTTATAAGACTGTGCGCCGCTTCAGGTATCGCCTCCGTCAATAAAATGAATCAGTACTTTAAGTAAAAGTAGATACATACCGTTTGGTTTAGCTAAATGAGCGTACATATGTATGCGTTTACGGATCGGAGAAAAGTTCACTTAGACTGCTGTAATTTGATTGTTTCGTATGTGTTCCTTATTATTAAGTTTAAGTTTAATTATGCAATGAAAGAATAATAAAATATATTCAACAAAGGAATGCTTTTCATTTGCATCATTAAGGCTCAAAACTTTTATAACTCATTTAATTGTGAGAAATTAATGCGAATTTTTCTATGCTATTGCATTTTTGCCTTCACAAATCCTTGAAAAGTTTGAAGCGCATTCAAAGTTTTTTTTCGTACAACATTATTTACTGCGAATGGTTAGAAAATACACAATGACACAGTTTTACCCTACCAACAAGATGTGCATCAATAAACTGTAATTTCGCAATAGTGCTCAAAGAAAAAAAAAAAAACAAAAAAGTTTTTTAAGTTACAAGTTACGAAAAATTTGCCTTTAATGGCCTCAAAAGATATCTTCTGTAGTATATAGGTATATAGTTACCGTGACCATAAATATGAACTGTAAATGCAGGACAATTTTTAAAAAATATACACTTGGGGTCAACTGACTAAGTCAAGTAACATTTTGACCAGTTTTGGCTGTTTCCGTTAGTCTATTTAATCTTTATTTTTTTTTATAAAAGCTGAGCACTTTACCTAACCAGGTCCACATAAATTCACATTTCAAGGTTCGGTTAGGTTAGGTAAAGCGGGCGGCTCTGAGAAGACTTCACTCGGAGGCCACAAAAGCCCATTGCATGTTTTTGAACCATTTCGATTCTCTGGCGAATCCAAGCAGTCCTTCGAATGGAGCTTTCGCTGAGGTATCCAGGCTCTCGAATAAATGGTGCCGAAGAAACTTGAGGCATTTTCTTCGGAGTGATGGACATTCACAAAGGAAGTGCTGGACGGATTCTACCTCCTTCTCATCTCTAAAGATTCTACAGAAATCGTTATGCGGTGCTCCGAGCTTGGCGGCCATATGGTCCAGTGTCCCGTTAGTATTCCTGTGAGAAGCTTAACGTTTGGCTGTGACAACCTTAATAAACTTCTTGTTCTTCGTTCGTCGAGCCGTCGCCAGAGCGAGCGCGATACTATGCAGGTGTGCAGATTTTCCCACCTGCTGCTGATGGCTGCCTTGGTCACCTTCTCGATCTCCGAAAACAGAAATCACAGGGGAGGTTTCATGATCTGTATCGCTTCCCCTAGCCCCATTTCGGGTCCCTTTCTAGCACATTCGTCCGCTTCTTCATTTCCTGGAACACCGTTGTGCGACGGGACCCAGTAAAGGTTGATTATGTGTTACTGTAGAGCTTTTGGGGAATTTCGGCATTCCTTAACACATATCGAGTTGGTCGTTTGCGACTCTAAGGCTTTGAAAGCTGCTTGACTGTCAACCAGCCTTGCCGCCATGTCGATTGCATATATCTCAGCCTGAAACAAATTGCAGTGATCCGGGAGTCTAAGAGATAACTACTGAGAGAAAACTACAGATCCTGTTCCGACATCCATTTGGAGCCGTCCGTGAAAATGGGTATTTCGTCATCGCTAAGAGCAATACTAAGTCACTTCTGTCTGGAAAAGGGACATTGAATGCCGATTGAAGTCAGTTTCCGTGAGTTGGTAGTCACAGCTAATGTACTCCACCCCCACTCTCTCGAGAATTGTGGCGTGACCCGTGCAAGTTGTTCGCAGCCTGTTAGACGCCCTGAGTCGTAGAGTGCTTTTAGCTGCGGTACTTTTAACGTATAGGTCTATGGGTGGAATGTCCAGGAGTTTCTCTAGCGCCACCTGGGGCGTTGAGTAAGTCGCCCCCGTTATGCGTAAGCATGTCTGTCGTTGCACCTTTTGCAGATTAAGTAGATGGGTTTTGGTGGCAACCGCCCGTCACCATACCAGCGCACCATAGCACAGTGGTACCGCTCTCGAAGGAAGGCGGTCATAGAGGTTTTGTGAGCGATGAATCCGCGGTTTTTTGTCTCGTTGTTTTGGAAAAAATCCCTTTGATGAAAAGTGTATAGAAATGTCAGTTTTAAATTTTTTTATTTATGTTAAGTCAAATTACGACTGGATCATACAAACAATACATACAAAAGTAACATAGTTTTAAGTGCATAATAAATCTAATACCTCTTTTGACAGCTCAGACTTGGATTTTCGCGGCAATTTTCGAAGGCTAGATATGTAAGGATCAGAATTAAGAAGTAATCTGTGCAAAAGGTTAGTATTGGTGAAAACACAAGAATTTTTTCTAGAGTTGAAACGTCGAAATTGCCTCACTAGCTTATTGCATGATTCGGCAGCTCCTTCGGAGAGCTCACCTCGGACCCATGGATTAAAACCTTATGAACAGATGGTGGTAAATTATACCACGGATATGCCCCAACTAGGTTTCTCACAACTTCAAATGCATAAATTTTAAATTTTTTAGTATCTATTTTATAACCCNTAGTATTGGTGAAAACACAAGAATTTTTTCTAGAGTTGAAACGTCGAAATTGCCTCGCTAGCTTATTGCATGATTCGGCAGCTCCTTCGGAGAGCTCACCTCGGACCCATGGATTAAAACCTTATGAACAGATGGTGGTAAATTATACCACGGATATGCCCCAACTAGGTTTCTCACAACTTCAAATGCATAAATTTTAAATTTTTTAGTATCTATTTTATAACCCGACGAAAGGCACTGCAGGATGTGGTAACACTTGTCAATAAGAGCCTTATCTATTAAAGTAATTTCTGCTGAAATAGCAGAGTTTCGGAAAAATTTTCGAGCGGTATTGCCGTCGTTGGATGTGCCGCTGCCACCGCTTCGGGGCTTGTCCACAACCAAACCTAAACGATCCCCAAACTGTTGCTGCACGGTTTTCTTTCTTTGCGGTACAAGACCCTTATCTTCGTCTGAGCGATATTGCCATTTTTTAAATTAATTTTATAAGAAACGTGGATAAAATATTCAAAAAACCGAATCCACGAATGAAGTGGCGACAAGCCAAACTCATGGAGATGTCTACTGGTTGGCTTATAGATCGTTCAATGTCGTTCATCTCATTTGGTGTTGCTCCACAAATGTAACATCGATTGGTAGATAAACGCTAAGAGCAGAACAGATTTTTCCGTCAACCATTGATAGATGCAAAGAATGCTCCACAACTACTTCACGATTATGGAAAAGTTGGCAAATTTTAACCGAATTGGTCTACAAAACCTAGTAGAGGATGGCCGGGGATTCTTTCAACCAGTAATAGCTGAATCTGACATGCTAGATTTATAAACTAATTTAAGGGGAACATAAGATATAACAAATGTCCTCAATTTTTGAATCCGAACATTTTTGTTTATATTCCATGTGCCCGGTACTGCCATCAAAACCCCACTTACCAATTAGAACAAAATCAATATTTGCATCAACAACACCATCTTTCACGCTCTTTTGGGATTAAAAAATTCGAGAAGTAGTGTGGTCTAACAAAGACTGTAAATTAATTTCGGCAGAGCATTCTGTAACGCATTCCTCTAATGGATAACATCGTTACTTTGCTTCTAGCACTTTCTGATATGAGGGCAAAACATTTGTAAATTTA
>NW_016180349.1:0-6807 GCF_001687245.7 Rhagoletis zephyria | reverse complement strand
AAACTGAATCTCACACACGCATTCTCACCAATTTCACCAATTTTGAACATTTCAATTTCCTTTATTTTCATTTGTATGTTCTTAAAATGCTGGAAAACTTAAACAAATTCCAGCGGGCGAACTGAGGGAATGGTAAAGTATTTTAAACTCTCCATAAATATGCGTTTCAGAGAATCTGGTTATTTCAGTTTTCTCTTGTGGGTTACAGAAGGGCGAGAACTCTCCCCAAAATTAAGATTAGTGCCACAAGAGATTATTTTGCGAGTCGGTTAGGTATTTGAACCTCAGCCTGGTGTAATTAATCAAAACCACTTGAAGGATCGATCAATTTTGCCTCCACAAAATAAGCACTGTACGATAGTTAATAAAGAAATGGTTAATATGTTGTCCGGAGTAGAAATGGCGTCGATATCTACTCTCGTTTCTGAATATCCACAGGAGCAAGTAGAAGTAGGGGAGTTGAACCTCATGACTTGAAACTAGAAGTTAGAGCAGTTGTGATGCTAATCCACAACCTAAAATGTACATATAAAGGGTTAGTTAATGGACTTTAAACATGTGATTCGAATTATACTACCCCATATAAATTAACAGCCCATCGAATCAACACTTGCTTTTGTATTTAAACGTCGCTAATTCAAAATTATTGTAGTGTTCGCAATAACAATAAATAAGTCTCAAGGTCAGACCCTAGCAAAAGGACTGCTTAACGCATGGTGTATTAAGTAGAGTACGATCGATCTTGCTCAAATACCAAGTTAAAGTTAACTACCAAAAGCAATGCGTGTTGTTTTTAGAATAAAGAAATTTGCAGATTTTTTAGACCACGGAGCACCCCGATTTTCGGGGATTATTACTAGTATGTATAAAACTAAGTTGCTTACTTAATACCGAGCTCAGCTCTTTTTAGAGTAGATTGTCCTATGTGAGCTGACTTTTTGTTGTGTTTACAACAAGTTGGATAGGTTAGGTTAGAGTGCGTTGCAAATTAAATATATGATGGAATTTGGTTTAAATATAAAAAAAAATTTCGGGCGAAACTTACGACAAGGCTGAATGAGAATATCTGGCGCGTACATTTCTATTGCGACTATGGTTCGATTGCTTCGAAAATAATTTGAATTTTTCGATATTGTACTTTCAGTGTTCGTAAACCATTAGCCGATTAGATTATGAAACATTGCCTCACGCAACCGCAATTTACAAAGATTGACGATTAGCAGAGACTAGTGAAAAAAGTGTAAATGTGTTAGAATTTTTACCTAAAGTGCTCAGCAATGCCTTGTAGGGTACCCACTGGGAAAATAGGTAAGCACCTTCCGAGGTAAGCCATGTTTTCTTTCAGTTTTTAGTACCAAAATTGTCATCATGGCTAATGTCATCTACTAGTAAAGGGCAAAATGAACACCTCCGAAGACACATTACGTTGTCAGTTGCAAAATAACGTGCAGCCGAAGTTATTTCCAAGCACCGAACTACTCCGAGCGACTGCTCTGCATTACACGTAACTTACTTTGTATAGCGGCTCAGAAGTATGTCTGATACCAAATGTACATTCTAAATTCCTACTTACATAAGGCGGCCATGCCTTTGTAAAAGTAAGGGACGTTCGGCAGGGAAATGGTAATGACTGCCAGGTGAAGAGTAAGTTGCTAATAAGGTATTATTACGTGCTCCTAATTCCCACTGGGGTAGGTATTCACGAATGTCGACAAATACAACTACAATTCGGCATTTAAGGAAATTTCGTCTGTTTGGCCGTTGCGAATACCCCATATACATAAGTATATTTTACATACACTTTAAGTTGTACTTTTATAGGTAAGCAAGCATAACCAGAGAAATTGTTTCGCAGGAAATTTTCGTTATAAATTTTTTAATTAAAAAATTTCCTGCTTCACCATACATACGTAGTACATGTCATCATCTTTGTTCATTAGTTCTTTACACGTCAGTATATTGAGTATTTATTTCACATTTGTTTCTGAGCTTAATTTTTATTGAAAACAACTAATACAATTTACATCCTTCAGCAGCTGACCTCTGTTGAAATTTAAATTAAAATTTGTAAGAACGCCAAAGCTTTATCTCACGAAGTCCATTTTTAATTAAACGTCCGTTTTCAAAATATTTCAATGTCTAACTCAGAGAATATATTTAGCTTATTTATTAAGAATTCTATGAAAATTTGAAACGACCCACTATCCGGCCAACGGCAAAAGGCCTACCAAATTTGGTAGAAAATTACCAAAACTGTTGTGGTTGTGAGCCGGAGTTCAAGCGGGCAACACACTTTACCTGTGAATTTAATCCAATTGAAATAAGATGTAGGAACTTTTATTTTTATTTCATTAGTTCTTTGTGCTTTTAAAAAACTTTAACATTTAGTACAATAAAAACTAAAACATAAGTAGGAAGAGGTATGGTTCTTTCATTCTGCGGAATGTTTTCGTCATGCATGGCGGAATGCTCGCACTTTCTAACGGGATGTATACCATTCGGAAAAAAGTCTCTTTCAAAATGCTTCGGCGCTTTTTAACGCCAATTCAATTTAATGCATGCAACCAACATTTAGAAGACATTCAAACTAATATTATCCTCAAATGCCTATAGATGTACATGCAAACAGATGTGTAATAAATGAGTAGGAAAGTTAAATTACATATTCAACAAGGATACGTTTACCATCAAATACATATTGTTGTATGTACATGTGTGTAAATGTAATAGCAAAATTATCCACAATTGTAATTGCGAGTCAAAGTACATATGCATTTAGGTACATTAGGGTGAAACAAAATAAGTAAAGTCGGAATTTTAATGCTCTCACCCCGTAGGATTGTTCTATATTGAAAAAAAATATGCGCCTATTTTTTATTTTGAAACCAAAAAAATATCTAGGAGTCGCTCAAAGCGCTAAAAATTTTCCATGTAGTTTATATGGGGAAAAAGCAGCTTTTCGTAGAAATGGCATAGAATTTTTGAAAATATACATATATTTTTCGATCGGAAAACGATGGTCCTCTTCAGCAGACTTCGTAACAATATCAAATTGTTTATTTAACAATTTTTTAATACTACCGATTTTTTATTTATCCCCCATTGCATTTTCTGGGGAACATATAAAATATAGTTGCTATGAAAAAATGTTTAAATAAAAAACTGGGTATTATTATCGGGAATCTCCTGAAGAAAAACAGAGCGAAAAATATTGATTTTCAAGAATTCTGTACCATTTCTATGAAAAGTGGTTTTTTAAAATATATGGAAAACTTTGAGCGACCTCTAAATATATTTGATTTCAAAATGAGAAAATTGGGGTATATGTTTTTTCGGTATAGATCAATCCTAGGGGATGAGAGCATAAAAATTCCGACTTTACTTTTTCCCCCCCAAATGCATTTTTGGGCCACCCTAATGTACATACTTACGTACAAAACATAAAACCAACCTAAGCCCAACCATAGATGAGTATTTCATATCGTACCCAAAAGCAAATGGCAACAAGTGAAATGGCAGACAGACATCCAGACAAAGACACATTGATCGAAAATAACAGAAGGCAGTTAGCCGGAGACATGATTATTGATATATTTATATATACTTTTGTGTACATACATAAATACTTCCTTGTGGGTTTAAATGCAAGCATGGTCGAGTGTAGGTATGTACATACCCAGTCGGAAAGTGTAATGTATGGTAATCATAAAAATAATCAGTAATACACAGCCGTTTTCACATCGAAAATAAATTTTTCCCGACGGCGATTTCTTAGGAAAAGTGAGGCATTAAATTTTGGATTACCTAGTAACCGAGCGATGTATGCGATTTAAAAATATTTTTTTTTTTTTGGACTTTTCGATAAGGGTTTGAAAATGATGTAATTTTTTTTTAAATTTGCCTTTGCTGTGCTCTGATTTCGGCATGTATGATAACGACAGCAAAGCAAAAGCAACTCAGAAAGAGCAAATGCTTTGGCTGTCATTTTGCGGTGAAATTTTGAAAGTAACCAGACTGTTAAAAAACAATTTGTGAAAGCACAACGACAGCGCAGCGGCAGCAAGGCAACAGCGATTTGACTTTCACTTGGCTGTAAAGCATCAAATTGGCAGAATTAAGTCTGCATGTACAAACGCATTACCCTGTAGTTCTACTGTCGACAAGAGACGACCATAAGCTAACGATTCAATGCTGGCGATTGCTAATCGCCAATTTTAAACAAGATAATCGCTAGCGAAAGGTCATGCCACGTGTACCGCTCGGTAGGCTCCAATGACATCGCCATGTTCAATTCGTTAGGCAAAAGAATTGGTGTCGCAAATTTTGTGATTGGTACTCACTCCCCGCGAGTCAGCGATAACACAGGTCCACAAGAAAAAATCGATGAAAGTTTCCTTTGACTAAACCTAGTCTGTTATATGGTTTTGGGGTCGCTGAACACGAATATGAAGTCCGTTTTGCTCCATCACGTCTGGATTTTTTTCTAACCTCAAAAAAACATCTCGTATTTTCTCTGTCACGTAAAATCCCAGATGTTTTTCAAAAAAAAAAAAAAAAATCAAAAATTTCAAAGCGAAGAAAAAGCTAAAATATTTAGTAGTGCTGTTGCTGCTGTGCTTAGACCGTGTTTTCGATACATTAGAATGTTGATTACATATTAATGAGTAATAGAATCTATAACTAATAAAAAATGTATTATATTATTTATCATGCATGAAACGCAGCACTACTTTTCCCGCTAGGTAGATATGCACAAACATACATACATACATATGTACATATAAAACCAAGTGTGGTTGCATATGATTATTGAAGATGGAATTTGCTTGAATGGCAAAAGCAGACAGGCACATACATATATGCATAGTTATAACAAAATAATAATTGTTTGTCAACATTCGTTTAGTGTGTCGTTTTGCGGTTTTACATGTACAATTTTATGGATATAATTACGGTGACCATATATATGGGAGCCGAATACGGGACAAAAAATAATTTGAACATTTTTTCCACAAAAACTTATTGATCTTAAAGCCTTCTTGAATAATCCTAGACGTATTAGCCTTGAAATAGCATCCTTGTAGTAACATCACAAATTTGTAAGAAATTTTCCCCGAGATTTTTACCCACAAAATTAAAAAAAACCTTAAATTTAAGTACAATAAAGTGCGATTTTGAAGTCGCTAAGACTTACCGTTAATTTTTGACCTTTTTTTTTGTTGTTGACGATGTTGAGCATCTTTTTCACACAAAGTAGGTAAGTATGGCTGACTTTCAAAACGTCAATTGCTTTGCATACGTACAAAGTATAACATAACGTCGAACTACAAAATATTGACAATGTATACTGTTCCAAAACATAAGTTATCGAAACGCATCGCCCGAGCATACTTTGAACTGCTATCAAATTATAACTTAAGAAAGTTTTATTACTTGGCAGTTGAGAAGTGCATTCATTAATTTAATGAAGGAAATTTTTGGACTTCAGCAGCACATAGCACGAATTTAGTCGCCTGGTGTTAGCAGTCGCACTTAAACAGTATTATATGGTTTTGTTAGGAAAAGAGCTGTCTTCACTTTCATAAAGAATAATAAACGTTAAATAAACTAAGGAAAAATAGCCAAACTTTGCTGAAATGTCGAGTCCTAGCTTCTATTTTGGCCACTGTATGTATTCCTCGAATCGAAACACAGGCATTCAGATCACTTAAAACTCGTTCATAGGCTGGCCTTTTTAATGAGATGTTAAGGCATCGAAACACCGAATACGGGACAAATACAGGACATTAAAAGAAATACAGAACATTTGGCGTCCCGTATAAAATAAATAAATTGCCAGGACAACGGGTCCAAAAAGAGGACTGTCCCGNTGTGCATTGCCCTCACAGTGAAACCATTGGAAAATGGCATGGGCATGTCTAATCCAAAAGCACATACACATGCATATTAAGTAGGGCTGCCAGACGTCCCGGTTTTCCCGGACATGTCCCGGTTTTAGACTATTTGTCCCGGTGTCCCGGTCCAACCTTAAAATGTCCCGGGGTTCGTTTTAGTGTCCCGGTTTTTTATTTGATTACACAAAATTGAATAAAAGTTCAAAAATCACTACACAAAGAGAAAAAACGCGTTGTAATATTTAGAAAAATGTTATGAATTTACTGAAGGAAATAACGCATAGTAAACATGAATATTTTATATTTGATTATCGTTGAAAAATGTTCGTAATTAAAAATAATACTTTCATAACACGCACGCGTGGTGTTGATTCAAACTCAACATTTAAATGCACATTTACATGTCTGGCTATAGCTGAGTGCGCGAAGACGCTTGCTACAATTTGCTAATTTCCAGAGGGTCAGGGTTCAATTCCCATTACAACCAGCATGGAATTTAAATATTAATTTTTTTTTGCATTTAGCTTTTTTCGACATGCCTAAATTACTTAATCAGATATGTACACACTTAAGTATTATTAAATGCATATAAATTTAATTACTTTCTTTCGTTTTGTTACTTANAATTTTTTTTTGCATTTAGCTTTTTTCGACATGCCTAAATTACTTAATCAGATATGTACACACTTAAGTATTATTAAATGCATATAAATTTAATTACTTTCTTTCGTTTTGTTACTTATGAAGTAATTTTCACTTTAAATAAAAAAGTACGTTCCAACCCCATTTACTTATAACACTGGTCGACGGCCAAAATTTACCAGAGACGCCGTTATGAAATTCGTATGTAAAATCACCCCCTGATTCCGAAAATCAAGGTTATTTTTAATTTTATGGTACCGTTTTTGAGATA